>NC_133300.1:8742180-9042180 GCF_005239225.2 Populus alba | reverse complement strand
AATGGTTGGGATCTTTCCCCAACTAAATCAAGGGCTGAAATTTTTGCTCAATGTATACAAGATTGCCCTCTCTCCACCGCCTATAAAATAGAGGTGGGATTTCATGTCCTGAAAGAGGAGAAAATCGGGTCCAAAATAAGCCAAAAAATCAGCTTCTTCCTGGTTTCTGCAACTTTCCTTTCTCTCTCTCTCTCTCTCTCTCTCTCTCTCTCTCTCTCTCTCTCCGCCTCTTCTTTGGCCACCACCACCCACCACTCATCACCGGCTTTCCCACCATCATTTCCATCAACTCAACTCCTCCCTAGTGGTAGAGCAGCCACCGTGACCTTCTCTCTCATCTCCTCCTCTCCTCCTCCCAGCTGCAGATTTTCTTCTTCTTTCTTCCTCTGTCGTCAACGTCTCTTCCTCCAACTCCACCGCTGCAACTACCGGCCCGAACAACCACATCACACAGCAACCCACAACTCTTCAGCCAGGTGAGCCACCCTTCTTCTTCTTCTTCTTCTTCGTCCTCCCCATTGAAAGTTCTTCTTCTTCATAAGTGAACAGTGGAGAGGAAGTTTTTCTTTTTTTAAAATCCAAAAAAAATTTCAAAACAATCATTAAAAAAAAAATGTGATTTTTCTTGCATATTTTTTTCTGCCAATATTGCATAATATCGGGTTGTATATTTACACTTTAAAATTTACAAATCCGATATTAAAAATACTAGTTTTCTCCAATATATTTCTCAAAAAAAAATAAAAAAAATTCAAAAACATTTTAAAAAAAAAAAATAACAAAAAAAAATGTTTTGTTGATGCATGCGGACCAAATTCTTAAAAATTTTTCCAAGCATTTTTTTTATAAAAAAAAAAAAAATCGCATCATTTTCATATTAAAAAAAAAAAGTATCGTAACCAGTTTATGATTATCCATTAGGATTTGCTGCCAACATGTCAAAAATCTTTATTTTAATTTTGTTTTTTTAGAATCCAGATGTAGACTTTAATATTTGTGGGTTGTAAAATTACATGATAAAGTACACCCTCAGCTATTAAAGATACAAGGTGTAGAAATGCGTTGCTAAAATTCAGACTTTGGAATGGTTATGATTTAACCCGATAAGGTAGAGACTCTCTCATGAAGAGAGATCTACCTTAAGCCTTAGAAAAGACCAACAAAAACCCAACTCAGAAAAAAAACAATCAAACAAACAATGCAGCTTACCTTAGGTAGGGTGCATTGGGGGTGATGCGTCTTCCCCTTGTACAACCAGTCCCTAGCTCAGACTCTCCCAGACCAAAGGTTCCTAGTGACCATAATATTAGGTGGCGACTCCTAAACCTTAATCATAATTTTATGATGAAAACCCTTTCCAAACACAACACCTCACACAGGAGGCACGACAGTAGCCTCCGCCGTCACCAGACGACGTCGCGTCGCCCGCGCCCCCGCCCCCCGCCCCGCGACAATTAGTATGATTTAGGAATGAAAGTAGAACTTGAATGTATTTGTATTTTTATTTATGGAATTGTCCTTAATGAAAGGTTACGTGTGATTGTCTATATGTGTAATGATTCTAATGAATTAAAATGTATAAACTAGATGGAAATAATGATTGGTTGATTAAGCGTCCTAAGCCCTGATATCGAGAATGAATTGTTATGTTATGGGAACTAAAATTCCATAAATTGTTACACATGTAATTTAGGTGAAAAGAATAGCTATTTAGTGACCCGAATAAATGAGACTTTGTTGAAATTTTAGTAAAATTTGAAAATTGGTGAATAATGTATGAATATGATTGTATGGTTGATTTGTTAATATAAGACCAATGATAAAAAAAGAATTTACCCTATTTTCATTAAGTTAAAAGGCTCAAACCATCATTACAATGTTGATAACTATGAAGTGTTACAACAACAGTAATGAAAATCATTAAATTTAAAACTAGTGTATGGTGTTGAGCACTTACCTGCTGCTCGTGACGATCCCGCTCCTCTTGTCTATTGTCCAACTTCTAAAGTCTCTCTTATCATATTAGAATTTACCAAACATTATTATCACATCCATTTAACCTAGGAACCATATCTCGGTTCCACATTTAACACACATTTAACAATTTCTAAATATAATTGTTTCCTATCTCATATACGGATCAAAAGATTATGTCTTCTCCCAAGTGCAAGAGTGTTGTTGAAGTAATAAATAACCCGAAAAGACCTGAGATCGAAACCACAGGAGGTTAATTGTATAAATTATAAATAACAATAATACAACAACAATAACTGTAAAATCCCGAGAAAAAAAAAAAATCAAGGCTGGATTAAAATTAAAGGAAATAAAACTAAACTAGAAAGAAGTGGGGGCAAAACAAATACACTTAAAGAAGATGGGGCCTAAATGCAAATAAGAATAATTATAGAGCATAAGTACTCCTCTTGTCACCAAAAACAGATCTAGAGATAATGTAAAGAAAGAAAAGAGGGAGTTTTATGTTCATTTTACAAATCAAGGATAGAAACAACCAAAATTTCAAAAAAAAAAAAAACCCATCCAAGATTAAGGGTTGTAGGTAAAATAAACACTGGTGGGAAAGGGATTAACAAGAAGAGAAGAGGGGAGGGCCGGCTGCCATTAAAAAGAAAAAAGAGGGATCGAAACTTTGATGCGTATCGGGTAAGGTATTCTAAACCTGCTTTTATGAATCATTTCAAGTTGATTATGAATTGATGTCTGGATGTTAAATTATAGATTTTAGTTCTTATACTTAAATTGAGGAAAAAGTATGAGTTGCTAAATTAAAGAACTTCATATGTTGTGTGTAAATGGAAAGGCTGATGAATCTGGACAATTTCATCTCTTGATTTTCAGAGAGATTTCGGGTAGGAGGATGAAAGAATTAGGATCAAATTCCTTATAGAAATTGTATTTTTGAATGTTGGCTAACTAATGAAATTGGTCTTGCTCAATTTAGAGTTATAGAACTCCAGCTATGGGTCACCAAACGAGACAGTGACAGTTCAAAAACGAGACAGTGACAATTCAATGTCTAGATAGTAACAGTTGGAAGTGACAGTTCAATGTCAGTTCAAAAAAATGAGACAATGACAGTTCAAAAACGAGACAGTGACAGTTCAAAAAAACGAGACAGTGACAGTTCAATGTCTAGATAGTAACAGTTGGACAGTGATAGTTCAATGTCTAGACAGTGACAATTCAAAAACGAGACAGTAACAGTTCAAAAAAATGAGACAATGACAGTTCAAAAATGAGAGAGTGACAGTTCAAAAATGAGACAATGACAGTTCAATGTCTAGATAGTGACAGTTCAAAAAAACGAGATAGTGACAGTTCAAAAACGAGATAGTGACAATTCGGATTTTAAGTAGAAATAGTTCAAATGTATTTATAAAGAAATGATGACTACGGTTGCACAAAGAATGACAATATTAATGGGTGAAATAAGAAAAAAACATAAAATATTAAAAAAAAATGATGACTGAAAGAAAGACTTACTGATTGTTGATATGTTTATAATAAAACATATCCTTGAGTGAGGAGAACTTATGGGATAAACCTGTGAATTTCAGGAGGGACCATAAGCGTGGGGCAACAGCAACAACAGCAGCAGGAGAGTACGAGTAGAGCTTTTATTGCAGGTAGGTGAATCGCACCTATACTTCCTAGTTAATTTCCATGATTTATTTATATTACCAATGTGAAATGTAAATTTCTGAATGTATGGGTATTCAAGGTGAAAAGTTGTGTGAATTGCCAAATGATGAAATTATTACTAACAAAGGAAATATGAGAAGTACGATTTGAGGCATAAACTAGCATACATTTAGTGTATGTTAGGATCCCGGGTAAAGGGATCACTGTCACAACCAAAAGCTTGATGTCTCTTCCCAAGTGCAGGAGTGTCGAAGTAATAAATAACCCGGCAAGACCGGGGTCGAATCACAGAGAGGTTATTGTATAAATTATAAATAACAATACAACAACAATAATAACAATAATAGTAATAGTAATAATAAAGAGAGCTTTGAGATGTAAAGTTGATGTAAGGATTAAACAGCGATAAAAACAAATGTTCAAGGTTAGAGGATCCACTAATGGTACTTCAAACAAGTATAATATAAACTCTTATTACTCAATTGGAAACCACACATAAAGGAGGTTCCAATCAGATTATAAATTGTTAACATGATTACATTTAGTTATCTTATTCGAATAAAGCTAATACTTGTAAATGTTGGCAGGCATTCATGATTATAACTTATGTTAACAACAAATCAAGTTCCTTTCATAGCTCAGGTGTCGGTTAAACCATACAGTATGGGCTATGAAAGTGCCAAGTATTTGTTGTACCAAGTGTTACACAACATAAATCTAGATTAACCATTTAACAAGCAAAGTAATTAAAAGTGAACAAGATAACAAATATAAAACATGTTAGTATCCAACGTTAAGGTCCATGTTAAGTTTATATTATACTTGTTCTTACACCATTAGTGTACCCTTTTCACCTTGACATAATTAACTTAGCTGGACATAATAAAAGAAAGAAACATAAAATGAACAAGACAAGAACATAAATGAGAAAGAAGTTAACTAGACAAAGGAAAGGAAATGAAGTGCATAAACTTGATATTAATGAAAGCAAGACATAAGCAATACAAAGAGAGAAAGCAAGAGCATGATCTTGATCTGAACACCAAGATGCCTCAATACATGGTAAAGTGCCTCCTTTTAATAGGCCAAAATTTGGAACTATTGATTTGTTGACTAATTGATGAGTGGGTGGCCACATCTTGACTAGATAACAATTCTTATCTTCTTGTCTGATCAAGACGTCATTGCTAACATCATAATTTGCCCAGAATCCTCAAGAATGTTCTAGGAAATTGTCTCAGCTTTCCAACAAAAAAAAGATGAGGTCATTTGGACTTCTAGAACTCAAGATATGGGATGAACACTAAATAGTGTTTGGGCTGCAGGACAGCTTCGGACTTCTTCGTTGTTCCTTCAATTTGGACTTCAAAACGACCTTTTCAAATCTTGGGCTCCTCATGAAAGTTGTAGGCTTTTGTCTTACCTTTCCATACATATAAAGTGGACCTAAATCCGAAATCTAGAGCTCCAGATATGATCCAATTACCGAGCAATGTTCGGTTTGGACTGCACCGGCATCTCTTTTCTAAGTTTGGCCATCTCTTTGTCCTTTAACTTTCAATGCTTAAAACTCATCAATCAATCCTTTTATTTATGTGATAGTCCTGCATTTAAAATGAGCATTTACCATAAATTAAGGTATCTTATAATATCAAACTTGTTATTATAAAACATTGCTTTAGTTAAGGAGTTATTGATACTTCAAGTGCAAAATGATGATATAAAACCTTGATAAACATGCCACTTTTAAGTACTAATCACACCCCCCAACCAGCTTATTACTAGTCCCTAGTAATCTAAAGCGTTAAAATAGAGAAACAATTTGCAAGTTCCACAAAGCAAGGCATTCATCATTCAACTTCCATTAATCTATCCAGATAAACAAACTCTCATTAAATTTATATTCATGCTTCATACTTCGTAAACAAGATATTAATAAACCTTCTTGTGTGCTCAATTGAAAACATAGATGATGGGGCTTTTGTTGGAAGAAAACAATATTATGTTCAAATGTTTAAGGTGAACTTCCTTGGGTTGGGATTTTTTTTCTTTTTTTTTTTTATTTATATACACATACAACTTAAAAACACAATGTATCTTTAACCCATGTAACGAGTTTTAGGCTAATGACTCCCAGACCAGTTGGTCTTAGGCATTAGGTGTTGAGACACCCCTACGAGCTTAAACAACTCGGGTTGCAGATACTGATACGTAGATAGTGCAATGTTTGATTCCCTTAAGCTTTTCTCCTTAACCCATGTAACAAGCTTTGGGGCCAATAGCTCCCAAGTCAGTTGACTTTAGGGTATTAGGTGTTAAAACACCCCTTCGGGCTTAATTGCTTAGGTTAGGGAGGCTACGAAACCAAACTTATCCACGTTTTATTATCATCAATACTATCTCTTCTTCTTCTTTTTTCTCTTTTTTTTTTCTTTGCAAATTATATACTATCCTTTTCCCTTAGTTGTTACCTTCAACAAAAGAACATAATTAATGTAATAATCCAATATGCAACCCACAATCATATGTTAAAGTGTGTGTGTGTGAAAATGAAGGTTTAATAATACTTGTTAAATGAGTATAGGAGCAAAATCAAGTGATAACAATGTGAGAGTTTGTAAACCTGAATATTTCAAGAAGTATTATGATAGACCTTGGTAATGAAACTTACTAAGATGCGTCTCTAGAGTCAATAAAATTGATTCCATACTCTTCCATCCTAATAACAATTTTGTCAAATGGTTTTAATAATAGCAAAACAGTTAGCAAGTTAGTATTTTTTTTTTTTAAACTACTACCCTCTCCCCCCAACCAAAACGAGACATTGTCCTCAATGTTCGAAGGTAGAAAGATAGAGTATAAAAGACATCACCTGAAACAGCGAACAATGACAAACCTGAAACACACTTAAACAAACATAAGAAGTAACAAAACAAAATAATATGCTATTAATAAAACCAAAAGACACAAGGTTTCACAGATGAAGGCTCAAATCTAATCTAAGCTTTTTACGGCTTTCCTTAGTTGACCAATCTAGACGACTCATGCAGGGATCAATGACAGGGATGAAAGATTGTAGTTGGTCAATCAATTGTTCAGCAGTAGCAGCAGAGATTATGATTCGTCGTGCCGAAGATGTTAGAAATTCCTGTTCCACAGCTTGATCAAGGAAAGACAGCAACTTATCATAAAAACCATTAACGTTTAACAAACCTATAGGTTTATGGTGAATGTGCAGTTGGGCCCAAGATGAAATATGAAAGATCTCTTCCAATGTGCCCAGACCACCTGGTAAGGCAATGAAGGCATCAACATGGTTAAACATGGTATTCAGTCGATCAGACATTGTTGGGACCTGTAGTTCTTCTCCAATTGTTTTTCCAATGATGTCCCCATTTGCTAAAGCTTTGGGGACAACCCCCAAAACTTGACTGCCTCCCAAAAATGCAGCCATTGACACACCTCCCATTAACCCAAGGCTACCTCCCCCATACACTAAATGAATCTTTCTCTCAGCTAGTACCCGACCAAGATGATTTGCTGATTCTAAAAACTCTTTTTCTTTCCCAGGACTGGATCCACCGAAAACACAAATATTTTTTATGTGATGACTTGAGGAACCTGCCATTTCTACACACTTCTATATTTGATGAATGTATGGGATGAGTAGAAATGAAGGGAAGGAAGAGAAGAATTTATAGATGAAAATTGAAAATGCAATCATACCACCTATATGTAGGCCAGCTGTAGTCTCACAAACTCTCTCTCTCTCTCTCTCTCTCTCTCTCTCTCTCTCTCTCTTTATTAATTATTTATTTTGAAAAAGCATGTGTATGTACAGGTAGTTGTGATTGTGGCTCACATCTTCCCTTGGTTTTACGTCCAAGAACGGCTTAAACGTCCTCTATGGGTCGGGGATAGGCTTCCCATCCAGTTTTCTTAAAAACTGGCAAACAGGGTCTTTTTTAGTCAGATTCCCAAGACTAAGTCGATCATGTTCTTTATGGAATTGTGGCCATAAATCATGAATTACACGATGCACATCTCCACTAGGATGCGTCTCAAGGGTCAATAAAAGATTATCTAAAGACCCCTTACTCAGGCCATCCTTAATGAATTGTATTTTATCTTCACGGTTTACAGATGCCATTCCTAAAGAACGACATGTCGCATTACAAGTCCATCTGGCACATCGATGACAGACTTTCAGTCGTTTTGCACGACGTTTCTTTGCAAAAGTGCTTTTACCTGTTCCAGGCATGTGTGAAATGAAAGAATTGGAGGACTCACCTGATAATCGGACCTTTGCTTCAATTAGCCAGCGAATATCTTCAGGAATTCCATGATTCATTAACAACCTCAATCTTGCACACCTAGCACGGTAAATTTTTGTAATCGTATTCTGAGGCAGAGCGGGAAAATACCTTTTCAACTTTTCAAGAGTGGTGTCCATTTTAAAATTAGAATTGGGGAAAATATTCAAAGAAGGGAGAAAGAGCAGAGAATTGTACAAATATATACAAATATCAGTTATTTGGGAAACTGAAAGAACCGACTTAAGAGTCACGGAGTACCGTTATCCGCCATTTGACCGGGGTGAGAGACTAGCAAAACAAAAGTCACACTAAAAAGCAACAAAAAAAATGTGAGAAAAACAAAATAATCAACCTTTATCAATAAGATTATTCAAACCAATGGATTCATTTTCACTAGGAAACTCATCAAAGTAAGCTTTTAAACGATGTTCATTTACCTTCAAAACATTGTCATTCTTTGGATTCTCAATATCAAGGGCCCCATAAGGATACACATGTTTCAAAATAAATGGACCGCTCCATCTTGATCTTAGTTTTTCAGGAAATAAATGGAGTTGAGAATTATAAAGCAAAACTTTTTGACCAGTATCAACTTTTTGACAATTTTCACATGTTTTGCAGAATGCATGTGTGTCCTTGAACATGGTGGGCCAATAAAATCCATTTTGTAAGATTTTTGCAGTCGTCTCTCTTGATGACAATTGACTCCCACATGCTTCAGAATGACAAAGTTTAATGACATTACTTACCTCATTGTCGGGAATGCATTTTTGAAATATTTGATCAGGACAATTTTTGAATAAGTAAAGGTCATCTAAGTAAAAGTTCTTCACTTCGTTCAAAAACTTTCCTTTGTCTTCGGTACTCCAGTGAGCTGGCAAATCTCCTGTTGCAAGAAAATTGATATTTTTAGCAAACCAAGGCATTGAACTGAGAGAAAGTAAGGATTCTTCAGGAAAGTAATCATCGATTGGTGTGATGTCAGATATCAAATCTGTTGTCACTCTTGACAAAAGATCGGCATCAATATTTTCGATGCCTTTTTCATCCGTGATTTCTTCCTGAGAATAAATCATTTGCAAATCTTCATATTCATCCAACTCAATTTTACTTAAAGTAGATTCAAGTTGATCATGAACTAATTCTTCAATATGATCTACTTCTTGTAAATCATTATCATCTCCAGGCTGCTTGCAAACGTTGAAAATATTCATCTCTAATGTCATGTTTCCAAAAGATAACTTCATGAGTCCATTCCTACAATTAATCAATGCATTAGAAGTTGCAAGAAACGGACGTCCTAAAATAATAGGAAATGAATTACATGCTTCAACAGGTTGCGTGTCCAAGACAATAAAATCCACAGGATAAATGAATTTATCGACTTGTACTAACACATCTTCAATTATTCCTCTAGGCACTTTTACAGATCTATCGGCGAGTAAAAGAGTTACAGAAGTTGGTTTTAACTCACCTAGATTGAGACTTTGAAAAACTGAATATGGAAGTAAATTCACACTAGCTCCAAGATCAAGTAAGGCTCTTTCAATTTTATGTTCTCCAATAAAGCAAGAAATTGTAGGACAACCAGGGTCTTTATATTTCAAAGCATTATTGTTCTGAAGAATGGCACTTACTTGTTCGGCTAAAAATGCTTTCTTTTTCACATTCAATTTTCTCTTCACAGTGCACAGATCTTTCAAAAATTTAGCATAGGAAGGAACCTGTTTAATAGCATCCAACAAAGGTATATTGATCCTTACCTGTTTGAAAATTTCAAAGATTTCAGAGTTGTGATTGACTTTCCTTTGTTTGGTCATGGCATGAGGAAATGGAAGTGCTGGCGGGGAATCAACCTTTTCTTTGCAATGTTCAGGTTCAACCCCTTCCTTACCCTCAGAGATAGACTCATCATCTTTCTCACAAGGTTCAAGAATGGGTTTTTCAATAACCTTACCACTACGAAGAGTGATGATTGATTTGACTTGATCCATGTGTTGGCTTCCAGAACCACTTGCATTTGCATTGTATTGCCCCTTTGGATTTTGCTGTGGTTGAGAAGGAAACTTACCTTTCTCTTGGAAACTGAGAGCAGTTGTTAATTTTGCAAGAGCATCTTTAAAATCGGTCATGCTTTGAGCAAGTTGAGTATTGATTGTCTCCTGCTTTTCAATGAATGCATGCAATGTTTCCTCAAAATTTCTTCTAGGAGGTGGAGCATAAGGAGGTGCATATCCATGAGAATTTTGGAAATTATGGTGTGCTTGAAACGGTGGCTGTGAAGTTTGTGTATTATTGTTGTCACTCTTCCAACTGAAATTTGGGTGATTTCTCCAACCAGGATTGTATGTTTGCGAGTATGGGTTATGGTTGGGCCTTTGGAAACTGTTTAAAGCATGGGCTTGTTCATGGAGGCATTCCTTGAAAGAAGGCAAAGTTGGACAATCATTGGTTGCATGCTCATTTGTTTCACAGATTTGACACACAATGTCTTGAACAGATTTTAATTGACCACTCTTTTTTAATTCTAGTGCCTCGACTTTTCTAGCTAAAGATGCAAACTTGGCTTGGAGGTCATGATCTTCCCTAAGGTTGTGCATACCCCCACTAGATGTATGAGGTTGAGTTTTACCTGGTGCCTCATAAGTACCTGTGGTGTCCCAATTTTGAGCATTTTCAGCTAGCAAGTCTAGGTACTCCATTGCTTCATTAGGGTCTTTATCTTCAAAAGTTCCATTGCACATCAATTCAACCATTTGCCTATCTCTAGGTGTTAAACCCTCATAAAAATGTGAAACCAATCTCCATGTTTCAAAACCATGATGTGGGCAAGTATTAAGCAAATCTCGATACCTATCCCAACATTGGTAAAATGCTTCTCCTGGCTTTTGAGTGAAAGTGATGATTTGTCTTTTGAAAGAGTTTGTTCTGTGAGATGGAAAAAACTTCTTTAAAAATTGTTGTTGCATTTCATCCCAAGCATGAATAGATCCTGGTCTCAAATTTTGTAGCCATGTTTTAGCTTTATCTTTTAATGAAAAAGGAAAAAGCTTTAATCGAATGGTGTTCATGCTACAATTTGAGTTATTATAGGTATTACAGACCTCCTCAAATTCCCTTAAATGCAAGTATGGATTTTCTAAGTCTAAGCCATGAAAAGATGGTAAAAGTTGAATAATGCCTGGCTTAAAATTAAAATGAGATGCATCAGGAGGGAAAACTATGCATGAGGGTGCACTTGTTCTTGTAGGATTCATGTGATCTCTAAGTGTTCTCATACGGTTATTCTCATTATTCTCTTTATGAAGTGATTGATTATCTTCTTCGGCCATATTTTCTGAAAATGATGAGGATACCCTACAAAGTCTACCACTTAATGTACGTGACCAAACTCTCATGCACGTGTAAGAAGAGAATAAAGGCAAGAAAAGAAAATAGAAGAAAAAGAAACAAAACAAAACAAAGGAACCAAAAATAGATAAAATGAAAAGTGAAAAGAGAAAATAAATTAAATATTATAATTTATACAAGAATTTACCTCCCCGGCAACGGCGCCAAAAACTTGTCACAACCAAAAGCTTGATGTCTCTTCCCAAGTGCAGGAGTGTCGAAGTAATAAATAACCCGGCAAGACCGGGGTCGAATCACAGAGAGGTTATTGTATAAATTATAAATAACAATACAACAACAATAATAACAATAATAGTAATAGTAATAATAAAGAGAGCTTTGAGATGTAAAGTTGATGTAAGGATTAAACAGCGATAAAAACAAATG
Source organism: Populus alba (assembly GCF_005239225.2). NCBI lineage: Eukaryota > Viridiplantae > Streptophyta > Magnoliopsida > Malpighiales > Salicaceae > Populus > Populus alba. The sequence goes on along the minus strand of NC_133300.1, from coordinate 9,030,427 downwards.
TCAAGGTTAGAGGATCCACTAATGGTACTTCAAACAAGTATAATATAAACTCTTATTACTCAATTGGAAACCACACATAAAGGAGGTTCCAATCAGATTATAAATTGTTAACATGATTACATTAGTTATCTTATTCGAATAAAGCTAATACTTGTAAATGTTGGCAGGCATTCATGATTATAACTTATGTTAACAACAAATCAAGTTCCTTTCATAGCTCAGGTGTCGGTTAAACCATACAGTATGGGCTATGAAAGTGCCAAGTATTTGTTGTACCAAGTGTTACACAACATAAATCTAGATTAACCATTTAACAAGCAAAGTATTAAAGTGAACAAGATAACAAATATAAAACATGTTAGTATCCAACGTTAAGGTCCATGTTAAGTTTATATTATACTTGTTCTTACACCATTAGTGTACCCTTTTCACCTTGACATAATTAACTTAGCTGGACATAATAAAAGAAAGAAACATAAATGAACAAGACAAGAACATAAATGAGAAAGAAGTTAACTAGACAAAGGAAAGGAAATGAAGTGCATAAACTTGATATTAATGAAAGCAAGACATAAGCAATACAAAGAGAGAAAGCAAGAGCATGATCTTGATCTGAACACCAAGATGCCTCAATACATGGTAAGTGCCTCCTTTTATAGGCCAAAATTTGGAATTATTGATTTGTTGACTAATTGATGAGTGGGTGGCCACATCTTGACTAGATAACAATCCTTATCTTCTTGTCTGATCAAGACGTCATTGCTAACATCATAATTTGCCCAGAATCCTCAAGAATGTTCTAGGAAATTGTCTCAGCTTTCCAACAAAAAAAAGATGAGGTCATTTGGACTTCTAGAACTCAAGATATGGGATGAACACTAAATAGTGTTTGGGCTGCAGGACAGCTTCGGACTTCTTCGTTGTTCCTTCAATTTGGACTTCAAAACGACCTTTTCAAATCTTGGGCTCCTCATGAAAGTTGTAGGCTTTTGTCTTACCTTTCCATACATATAAAGTGGACCTAAATCCGAAATCTAGAGCTCCAGATATGATCCAATTACCGAGCAATGTTCCGGTTTGGACTTCACCGGCATCTCTTTTCTAAGTTTGGCCATCTCTTTGTCCTTTAACTTTCAATGCTTAAACTCATCAATCAATCCTTTTATTTATGTGATAGTCCTGCATTTAAAATGAGCATTTACCATAAATTAAGGTATCTTATAATATCAAACTTGTTATTATAAAACATGTTTTAGTTAAGGAGTTATTGATACTTCAAGTGCAAAATGATGATATAAAACCTTGATAAACATGCACTTTTAAGTACTAATCAATCACCATGTATGGGCTAGCATACATTTAATGTATGTTAGGATCCCAGATAAGGGGATCACCTTGGAATGACTCATATGGAGTGATGATGATGGTACCGGTGAAATTGGTATCGATAATGTGATAAGCAAAAATGATCATGTTCGATCTCATAAAGTCTAAAATGAAGGTTGAAAGTGGCAGATGGAACAATTAATAATAGTTGGATAAAGAAGGAATTCTAATAAAAAAAAAAAACTAGAAGGGAGAAGCAAATGAACTATGAATATATGTTACCTTGTTAAAATTGTTAAATGTTCGTGTTGTCATATTTATTGTAATATTCACCTTTCAATAATATGTATTTTGTTTCAGGATCATCACATGCATGACAAGAGTAGATCCTAACTTATGTTCCCTTCTTGTAATCTACTTTCTAGGGAGTATACCCTTGTATTTTGTAAATATGAAAATGTTTGTATAACTTAATTTGTATAATTAATGTTTAAACTTGACTGAATGAATTTAACCATGTAGTTCATATAATCATACTTCATGCCTATGTAATTATACTTATTTATTTTTATCTATCCATAATGATATTTTGTTATATAATGCATATCGTAAATATTGTGGTTGATAAGTGTGGGTATAAGTGTGGAAATTGAAAACCCATGATGATTGGGTCGGGAATTGAGTTATGAGATGCGAGCTATTAGAAGTGTAAATAAATTCATGTCAATAACCTGGGACCTTCCGGTATATGGGGGAACTCCATCAAATTCTGGTAGATTTTAATACGAAGACCATGAACATATATGTACAAAAAAAAAATTATTATGTTTTTTTTTTCGATTGACATGAGATTGTCGATTTATCCCAGAATGGGGGATGTTACAATAACAATAACAATAATAGTAGTAGTAGTAATAATAATAATAATAATAATAATAATATAGTAGAACAAGAAGAAGATGAAGAATTTTGAGATGAAAGATCAATGTAAGAATTAAACAATGATAAAAACAAGTGTCAAGGTTAGAGGATCCACTAATGGTATTTCAAACAAGTATAATATAAACTCTTATTTCTCAACTGGAAACCACACACAAAGGAGGTTCCAATCGGATTATAAATTGTTAACATGATTACATTAATTATCTTATTCAAATAATGCTAATACTTGTAAATATTGTCAGGTATTCATGATTATAACTTATGTTAACAACAAATCAAGTTTCTTTCATAGCACATGTGTAGGGCTATGAAAGTGTCAAGCATTTGTTGTACCAAGTGTTATACAACACAAATCTAGATTAACTATTTAACAAGCAAAGTATTAAGAGTGAACAAGATAACAAATACAAAACATGTTAGTATCAAACATCAAAGTCTATGATGAGTTTACACTATACTTATTCTTACACTATTAGTGTAACCTTTTCAACTTGACATAATAAACTTAGCTAAACATAATGAAAGAAAGAAACATAAATAAATAAAATAAGAACATAAATAAGATACAAGTTAACTAAGTAAAGTAAAGGAAAGGAAATGAAAAGCATAAACAAGATATTAATGAAAGCAAAACTTAAGAATTACAAAAAATATAAAGAGAAAAATAAAGAGCATGATCTTAATCTAAGCAGCCAAGATGTCTATGGCAAATGGCTCCTTTTATAGGCCAAAATTTGGAACTATTAATTTGATGACTAATTGTTGAGTGGGTGGCCCACTCTTGACTTGGTGAAAATCCTTATCTTCTTGTTTGAACAAAACGTCATTGCTAACATCAGAACTGGAACCACCTATACCATGAAAGTTATAAGAAATTGTCTTATTTTTCCAGGAAAAAATAAATTGAGGTCATTTTGACTTCTAGAACTCGAGATATGGGTTGAACACTGAACAGTGTCTGGGCTGCAAGACAGATTCGGACTTCTCTATTGTTGCTATAATTTGGACTTGAAAATGGCCTTTTTAAATCTTGGACTCCGCATGAAAGTTGTTGGCCTATGTCTTACCTTTCCATCCATATAAAGCATACCTAAATCTGAGATCTACAACTCCATATATGACCCAATTACAGAACAGTGTTCTAGTTTGGACTGCACCAACATCTCTTTTCTAAGTTTGGCCCTCTCTTTGTCCTTTCAATTTCAGTACTTAAACTCATCAATCAATCATTTTATTTATGTGATAGGCCTACATTTAAGATGAATATTTACCATAAATTAAAGGTATCTTATATTATTAGATATGTTATTATAAAACATGCTTTAGTTAAGGAGTTATTGATACTTCAAGTAAAAATGATGATATAAAACCTTGATAACAACGCACTTCTAAGTATTAATCAATAACTACGAGGTGTTACATCAACAGTAATGAAAATCATTAAATTTAAAACTAGTGTATGGTGTTGAGCACTTACTTGCTGCTCATGACAATCCCGCTCCTCTTGTCTATTGTCCAACTTCTAAAGTCTCTCTTGTCATATTAGAATTTACCAAACATTATTATCACATCCATTTAACCTAGGAACCATATCTCAATTCCACATTTAACACACATTTTACAATTTCTAAATATGATTGTTTCCTATCTCATCCACATACATCACGCAATCATGTTTGGAAAACATATTTTTCATATTTATTTTAACCATCCTAAAAACAATTTAGGCTAAAAGCATATCATATCCTCATCCATACACATCAAGTAACATCTATATCTTCTTGGTGGCTCCCTCCACGTTGAAAATTGTTTGCCGTGGGATTGCTGCTGGATCCATTGGCTTGGAAATTTCTTAGCTTGCGTGCATGTATTCCTGCCGTGCATGGGTTCTTACATGGCGTCCCTGCTAATGTGTTGCTGGTTGGCTGTTCGTCCGGCTGAATTATTGCCTCTTCTTGGGTTGTTGTCCCCGGCTTGTCTTGCATCATTGGTTTAGTGCTGTTTCTCCCTCGGTCGGCTGATAAGGCTGAGTGTGTTTGGCTTTTATGATGGCTTTCCTGCATGGAGGATGTTCATGCTTTGAGCCAATTGGTTTTTGGGAGCTCATTCCTTTTTCTGTTTTCAGCTTGTATTTTGCTGATTTTCAGTTTCTGTTTCATTGGGGAAGTTTTCCCTAAGTGTTCCTTTGTACATTTTCTGTACTCTGCTGGTTCCCAGCCTGTATTGCAAGCTTGCCTTGCTCTTTTTGATATAATATACTTCTTACATTTTATCAAAAAAAAAAAGTAACATCTATATCTCAAAGTTCGAGGCATTTCCCATATCATAATAACATCTATATCACAAATTTTGAGGGATTTTCCTTATTTATCATACAAGTTTTCGTGCATATTCCTCATCAATCAAAGTTATTTCCAGGGTTTTAAACAACAATTTACTTAATCATCTACTTTCAAACCCTAAGCATCATCATAACTTACTAACACCTTAACCACATCAATTATCAATCATCATTATAATAATACACATCAATTACATGTACTTAATAAGCATTTATACCAAATAAACTAATCTCGTTTTTACTCTCTATTTTATCAGCCTTAGGCCCTCAAAAACAACAAGTTTCTTCTTCAATTCCTTATGATTCTTGTGTCCTGTTTAACCTATTTCATCTTAAAAGAATCAATTTACATAAATTTTACATTTCTCCCAATTTTAATCAAGAGCCCTAATTTGAAAGTTTAGGGATTTTGCTTAAATTTTGATTAAACCTCATTCAATAATGAAATAATTGGCAGAGAACACTTTACACATCTTTTTTATGCTCAATGTATGCCCTCTAGGTGATTTTCTTCCACCTCTTCTTCTTCCTCTTAAAAATCCTTTGGTTTTTCTCTATAACACTCATTTTCTTTCACTTTAATCTATCCCAAATCTTGTGTTGAAGTGTTTAAACTCTAATAACTTTACATATGATGTCCTAATACTTGGTTTTAAATAAGAAAACAGAGAAAATGCAAGAAGAAGAGAATAAGAAAGCTTCCCTTTCCCTTCCATGGCCGATACACAAGAAAGGGCTATAATTTTTTGTTAGATTTATAGTTTTGCCATTGTCTTATGTCTTTTAAATAATTCCAGGTAATTCTCTAAGTTTCTGACAAAAATTGATACTATATTTGAACAAATTTATTTGTATTCCTTGACTAACTTTTGATAAATTCCTTGTTCCTAATTTACATTATTTGTTGATATTTCTATCATTTATTCCTTTTTCTTCATCTTAGGGTTCTATTAATCAACGTGGTTTTACTACCTTCGGTCTGATATTTATGTCAGGGTTTACACTATTTCTTGTATTTAATTATACTTTTAAAGTTGTTTTGGACTTGTCAGGTTGATATTTTAATATTGTTGATCATTTTATGAATGCTCAAATTTATTTTACACCTTTAAAATTTAAAATAAAATATTTACATATGAACATATCAACAAAGATAACATGTTGTTTAGAATTTCAAATCATGCATTTACAGGTTTTCAAATAAAACATTGTTATGTTGCGTTATTTGCAACACCAATTATGTTATACAAGTTATATTATGGTATTACGATGATCAAATTAAATTTTTTTGGAACAATGACATATTTTCACTCTCTCGTGAAGCAATAAATCCAACTTAATGTAGTAAATAACATAAAACACCTTCAAATTAAATCATAATTAAGTAATTAACAAGTAAAACTCAAAATCTCAAATGAACAACTAATTAAATTACTAGGGTCATTAAGTAATTTGAGTATCAGTTTGATCCAATCAAGTTAAAATCATTGATCCTTTAACTTTACTCTTTCAGTCAAACTATCAACGACATTTTTTTAATATTTTTAGGCAAATAGTTTTGGTTATAATAAATGAACAAAAGCATTAAAATATTACATCAGGGTAAATAAGTTTTAATGTTATTTTTGTGTTTTTTAAACCAAATATTGACCGGCCTAGACTACTTCTTCAATTCTCTCTTACATTTTTTTTTCTTTGGGAACATATAAGACATAACTTGAGTTCTCTTCATATTTTTTTCTATACATTCACAATTGTGTATTTGTATGTTGGCATTTTCACCACCATGCATATGATTATTGCAAGTATGAGTAGTTGTTGTTTTTGTGTTCTTTGACTTTTTAGAGTTTATTTGGTTTTTGGTTTGCTATATTGATACGAGTTTAATTGGTTATTTGCAATTTATGAAAATAATTTAGGATTTAGGATTGGGAGTTTGAGTCTAAGGTTAGGAATTTGAATTTAGAGTTAGTGTTTAGGGATTAGGGGTTTAAAGTCTAGGGTTAGGAATTTGAATTTAGAGTTAGTGTTTAGGGTTAGAGGTTAGATGTTTGGATTTAAGGTTAATGTTTAAGAATTAGAGGTTTGGGGAATGGATTTAGGGTTAAGGGTTGGTTTGTGGTTTGAAGTTGGTGTTAAAGCCTGTTTGAGAGTGTAACAGAAGTTGTTTTTCAAAGTGCTTTTCATTTGAAAATACATCAAAATAATATTTTTTATTTTTAATATTAACACATCAAAATAATCTAAAAACACTCAAAAAATAATTTGAAGTTAAAAAAACTTTTTTTAAAAAAATAAAAAGAACAGTTAGACCACAAAAACAAATACAACCTTAATGTTTAGTGTTCAAAATTTGGGGTTTGAATTTTAGGGTTAGTGTTTAAGGTTTGAGATTTCATTTAAGGTTAGAATTTAGGGTTTGAGGTTTGAATTTTAGGTTTGGTTAAGGTTTGTTTTTAAGATGAGTTATTATTATTGTAGCGATGATGTCGAGGGACATAAAAACATGATCACCGACATCATTTTTGGCCAGCAATACACAGGTGGTCACATCAACAGTTTTGTTATTCCTGAATTCAGTATTCCTTGTAAGGCATGTATCTATACTTAGAGAGAGGAAGAGGAGGGGAGGGAGGGCGAGGGAGAGAGAGAGAACTTACTTGCATGGATAAATGTTATTTTTTTCCACTGCTTTTAATCCCATTTTCGTAATTTACATTCATTATTTAGATAAACCAAACTACCTTATATTATGTTTATATATATATATATATATATATATAAATGATGATATTAAATATTAAGAGTACATTGGGTTAATTAGTGCACTAATTGAAAATAATATATTTTTTAAAATTATCTTAAGAACACACTTCTTAAAATGTTAGGTTCAAGATTTAAATTTGGACACAATAAATATAAAAAGAGAACATCCATGCTTAACTATTACAATAACCTTGAGATTTTGATATTATATTTATATATGTAAAATATAATTAAAAGTAAAAATCTTTTTTTTCTTTTGGTATAATTAGTGTATTTAAGTTTTTTAGAATATCATACTATTTTTTTTTTGTCTTGTTCAGGATTTTTTTTTGTATATTCAAAATAAAATATTTATTTCAAAATACATAATACAATAATTAAAATTTTGAAGTATTAAAATTTTATATGTTTTTTTAAATGAAATTTAAATTTTAATAATAACAAAATGCCTTGATAAAATATCATGTATCAGAATAAAATATTCTATTAAATATTACATTCTCTATTCTCTAATATCTACATTAGTTATTGTTAATCATAAATGAGACATATAAAGGTTAATAGTGCTTTTGAGATTGTGATATAAATTATTTTTTAAAATATATTTTACTTGTAAATATATTAAAATAATATTTTTTTTATTTTTAATATCAACATATTTTTAATAATGATTTAAAAATTAAAAAAAAATATTAATTAAAAAAAAAAAAAAAAAAAACAGCCCGAATACAGCCTACAAACAAACACTGCCTTGCTAATCCATCGAGTGTCAAACCATAATAATAATAATAATAATAATAAAAGAAACTAGAATTTACACGCTGCGTACTTGGCGCGTGGAAGCGGAGAGCACAAGCGTCTCCAAACTCCACTACTACTCCTTGCAAAGTAGCAATTTCAAGCACTATTCTCGCTCACAAAAATTCGAAATAATAATAATAAAAAAGAAAAACCCGTTGTGGCGCCAAAGCATTGCATAAACATCAGAATGGCATTTTTGGAATACCAAGCTATAAATACAAAAATAAAAATCCACTCCGTTTCTCTCTCACTCTCTGTGTCGTGTACTGCAGATTTCACAGTTGAAGGCAGATAAAAGAAAAGAAGGTACTCTCTCTCTCTCTCTAGATGCCCCAAATCTAGGGTTCCTTTTAATATATTCGTATAGTTATTTACTCTTTAGTCAAGCTTCAATTCCTTAATTTAAAGCTCAAAACAAGCTTCACTTCACTTCAATTGTCTTTATTTTTTAAAAAGGTAAAAATTCAAGCTTTACTTTGGTTTTTTTGGGGTTGTAGGTTGGTTTAAATGTGGGTTTTGATTTTGGTATGCTAAAGTTATTAGATTTTAGAGTTTGGTTGGTAATTGAGTTGGCAATAGTCTTCTTTTAGGGTAAATATTCAATATTGTTGACTGGATTCTTTAGTTGGATTAAATGTGGGTTTTTGGTTTTGATTCTGGTTAATTTAAGTTTCTGTTTCTCCTTTTTTTTAAGGAATTTTAATTAATGGTACGGCTAGATTTAATAGTGGTTATTATTAAGCTAGGTACTGGTTTTAAAGACTGAAATTTTGGGTTTGTTCTAGACTTTCTCTATTTATTTCTTTTTTTGGGCTTAAGTGTTGTTTGGTGTCTGAGAAATGTTGCAGAAAAAGGAAACTGTTCTTGATTTTCTAGTTGGTAGTTATGACTTGAAAAAAAAATTGATTCTAAGTCAGTGTGATTTCGAAATTTTTTATGTGCTATGTTGAGAGAGTTTGTGTCGTTAAGGTTGTGTAAGCAGTTGAAAACAAGTCATTGAGATTTTCTTTGTTTACAAATCAAAAATCTAAGCAATTTTTTAGTTTGTTATGTACAAATATGGTTCTTTTCCCATAGCATACAAATGTCTGCATGTTTATCCCTTGTCGTGAGATCATGTTGATGGGAATTAAATGATTGAACCCGGGGCTGTTAACAGATAGTGGAAATTGAATACCCAGGTGGAATTATGCTGAATGTTTGTCTAGAATTGCTTTTCCTGGAGAAGTGGTTTTCTAATTATTTTCCTAAAATTGACTATTTTACTGGGAATGAAGAGGGACATGTTGAAATGGGCTTACTGCAACTTTATCACTCAAACACTATGGGTTTTTCTTGACAAATACTGCTGCCAAGCGTTTTTTTCTTCATAATTTGGATTAAAAGGATGAGTTTTTCTTTTGGGAGGGGTGGGGTTTTTAAAAATATGCTTCTTTCGATGTTAGTGTATTGTCTGACAGTTGTTACTTATTTTTCAATTGTTGAATGATATACATGGTTACCTCTATCAGTCTTCTCTTTATCAATGGAATTTATCCTAGTCAACATTCAATTATAGAACACGTGTAGAACACCTAACTTTGGTTGATCCTATCCAATTTTTCCTTGTGAGTTGATAGGATTGCTTGCTGATGCACATCACTTAAATTTAATAATGATTTGTTCTGTGCAGCAATGGTTTTCTTCTACACACTTGACTTTTGGCCTAATTCTGTTGAGCTTTTCCTCTGAACTAGCTTTCTCCCTCTTTTCTTTAATATATTTATTTTTCACTAGCATCTATCTTGTGTGACATCTCATCAGGATTTTCAAGATGGAGAGCCTGCACAGCTTCTGGCAACTGGGTGATGAGCTTCGAGGACAATCAAAAGTCTCAGAGGATCATAAGTGGTTAATGGCTGCTTTGAAATTGGCTGAGCAGACCCGGGGAAAGGGTGAACGCATGAATAACCTTGACCTTTCAAAGGGCCTTCCAGAAATGAGGTCGAGGGATAAGATTGGGTTCCAAGAAGAAAATAAATTTGAAAGTTTCAATTTCAACATGATGAACTTGGAGTCCAAGATGACAGAAAATGGGAATAAAAGTTCCTTAAGGAACAATGCTTACAATATGAATGCAGTGTACCAGAAAAACAACATAAACAGCGTTGGCAATATGACTGGTAGCAAGTACAGTGGCAACAACCTCAGTAGCAAAGATCCCAGTAATCACAGCAATAACAACATTAATATCGACAACAACAATACAGTGGACAAAAGGTTCAAGACCTTGCCAGCCACAGAGACGCTTCCAAGGAATGAGGTGCTTGGAGGATATATCTTTGTCTGTAACAATGACACCATGCAGGAAGATTTGAAGCGACAGCTTTTTGGTAATTTCTTACTTTTTCCCCTCATGTTTCTTGTTAGTTTTTCCCTTAATGTTTAAAGTAACTTAAAAATTGTTAGATGGCCACAATTCAGATGCTATATCTTGTTTATATTATGAAGTATGAACACAACTTTGCCCATATGTCAGAGCATTGAATGATGGGAAACCCTTACATATGTCACAAGTTTTGACTAGACGAGAGTTTTCTGTTGTTCAAGTTTTAACATGGGATGCTAAGTGATGAGCATTAAAAAGTGATTGTTTCATACTTTAAAGCTTTCTACTCAACTCTATGAGTACTAGTGTGTCCATATGATCTTGAGGTTTGTCTTATCTTAACAATATTTGTGAAGTCTTATCTAATAATTTTTGCACAATTGATAGGTTTACCACCAAGATATAGGGATTCTGTCCGGGCAATAACACCTGGCTTACCTCTCTTCCTCTATAATTACACCACTCACCAGCTACATGGCATTTTTGAGGTTTATTCTTTAACTTTTACTCCCTTAATTTGCAATGGTTTTTTTCCAAGATGCTTGATGTCAAAAGTGTCTGCTGCAATGATTGTAGTACTTTTATCTATAACTTACGCTTCTCAATTTGGTCTTGCACAGGCAGCAAGTTTTGGGGGTTCGAACATTGATCCAACTGCATGGGAAGACAAAAAGTGTAAAGGAGAGTCCAGGTTTCCTGCTCAGGTAAAAATTGATTCCTAATATGGATTTTCAATAACTTGGTTGCTGTATCTTGAATCTTCTTCGTTTCATTTCCTTTTATTTACTTCCCTTTTTGGGTGATTAACAAACAGGTGAGGATCCGGATTAGAAAACTCTGCAAGGCATTGGAGGAAGATGCTTTTAGGCCAGTTTTGCATCATTATGATGGCCCCAAGTTTCGCCTTGAGCTCTCAGTTCCTGAGGTATGATCAACAATAAAAAGCTTTGCTGTCTGTGTCCCCTTAACTTCTGTTTGAATGTGTATATTTTTTCCTATATACAAATTGATTTTTGGTCTCATGTGCTCATAAATGCTACTATGATGGTTTTGCAGACTCTGGATTTATTAGACCTCTGTGAACAAGCAGGCTCTTTGGCTTAAGCAAATCTTCCGGAGTACGGAAATGATGCAGGCTTTGTGATGCATGTCAGCTTCTGCTTTTCACAGATTTCCCATAGAGCACAAGCTTGGGGTTTAGGTCTGGTTGGGTGGATCTTCTCGAGAGAGAGATGAATGGCATGTGAGCCAGCTGAGTAAATGCATCTGTGTCTTGTAAAGATGGCTGTTTAGCTTCATTATGTTTATGCTTATGATGATATGATATAATACAGACGTGGAGATGTAAAATAGAATGATAACTTGTGTAATTTCGAAGTCCTCAGAAAAGGGGACAGCCTCGATGTGTCTTTAGTTTCTGTATGAAAACCAAGTGAATGACAGTTGCCTTGTGTGTTATGTCTAGCAAATCCATATGGAGGTTCTTATCTAGCCTTTTCAATTCGGAACTTTTAGTCGGTTGAATCCTCTAGGTCAATGCAGAGTACAACTGAACGGCTCTTTTCACACTCAGCTAGGTAGCGTCGATGTTATTTGTGGGATGTGAGTGAGAAGTGCAGTCCTAAAATGTCAAGCAAAACGCAACTTGTTTTGATCGACTCTTTGTTGCAGCATGAGGTAGGGTGCATGCTGCAGTTAGCGTTGCTTGCAATCTGTAAGGAGATATGCATGTATACGTTGTGTAACAACCTGATTTTTTCATAGCAAAAAATCACTGGATTTTTTTTTATAAGTCAGGTTCTTGATGCTTTTCATATAATATCATTATTTGAATTTATAAATGCATTTTATTCATTAGCAAGGCACAACCTATATAGTGTAATGTAAATCAACATCCCATAAAAAGTAACAATACACATTCTCGCAACAATATTTATTGTTTATTATAACAAAATTCATCTTTTAGTGTAATGTAATACTTATGTGATTTCACAATATAACATTCTCATAAGAGAAAATATCACATACATATAGTCATCACAAGATCGTACTTTTGCATTGTATTCCATTATAATTTTCGATACAAGTCTTTACAAAAGTGTCGAATGATAAATATTCAATTAGTTCATTTGTTCTTATCAAATACATAGCATTTAAAAACATTCTATTATATACCACCTTTCAAAATATGTGAACCCGTGGAACAAGCTTTTCTACGCACCTTGATTGTGTGATGTCTCTATTACAAAAACAACATGGATACAAGAATTGTAAATAATCTAAACATGATAATAAATAACTAGAAGAATGTTATCGTTACTTTTTGTTATCAACTGAAAAATGAGTATATTCTTTCATTTACTTCTCATATGCATTGTACAATCCTTATTATTTCATTAAATGTATTATTCTGACTCATATACCCCAACCTCTTCATAAGAGTTGTGGGGCCCAAATTTAATCATCGGTCAGGGTTAATTACTTCACTTTAACCCAATCATTCACCTTTGATGTTTTTAGCCGTAACTAATTGCAACATCTAAACTTGGTCATCCATCTTGGATGTTATTAACCAAAATGAATCACAAAATCAAACCTGTCATCTTTTACATATACTATTAACCGAAGCCAATCATCATAATCAACTCGGTCATCCATTTAAATGTTATTAACCAAAGCTAAACGTCATATTCCCCTTAGAATGCCTTTAGCCGAACCTAATCATCAAACACAACTCGGTCATCCCTTTCGGATGCCATTAATCAAAGCTAATCATCAATTCATCCTGGTCATTCCCTTAGAATGCCATTAGCCGAAGCTAATCATAAAAAAATAACCATGTCATCCATCTTGGATGCCATTAGCCAAAGCTAATCATCAATCACAACCCGATCATCCATCTCAGATGTCATTAGTCGAAGCTAATCATCAATCAACATTTCATAATCGGTTTAACATTCATCAACAACTCATTCAACATTTCATAATCAGTTTAACATTCGTCAACAACTTAATCGACATTTCATAATCGACATTTCATAGTCGATTTAACATTCATCAACAACTTAATCAATATTTTATAATTGGTATAACATTCATCAACCCAATCAACATTTCATAATTGGTTTAATATTCGTCAACAACTCAATCGACATTTCATAATCGATTTAAAATTCATCAACAACTTAATCGACATTTCATAGTCAATTTAACATTTGTTAACAACTCAATTTCATCATCAACCCAATCAACATTTTATAATCGGTTTAACTTTTGTTAACAACTCAATCAACATTTTATAGCTGGTTTAATATTCATCACAACATAATAATAAATCATCCATAACAAGTCATTTCAGAACATAAACATTACACATGAAAAAGATGGAAACCACTTACCTATTCCTCCTGCAGGGTGTCCTTGCCTAGTTGAATGTCCAATCCCAGTCGCACCACCTAAACACATCAATGATCACAAATCAGCACATTTTCAATCGGTAATCACATAACTCATCACCATACATATTTCAAGAATACTCATATTCACAATCAAGTGTTCCACATATTAAGGGTGATCATTTTCAATTCGGTTTGGTTTTTATTAAAAAAAAAAAGTAACCAAACCAAAAAACAAATTTTTAAAAAAACCAAAACCAGTTCAAATTGACCGGTTTCAGCTTGTTTTTTAGAACAAAAATCGATTCAAACTAGTTTGGCTTAGATTTTCCGGTTTGGCTTGGTTTCTCGATTTGGCTTAGTTTTTTTAGTTTGGCTCAATTTTTTCTGGTTTTTTTTGTTTGGGTTCAGTTCGGTTTGGTTTTTTGGTTTCAGACTTATAAAACCAAACTGGTCGGTTTTTTCAAAATTTTAATCGATTTAATCGGTTTTTTTTCATGGTTTGATTTTTATGGTTATTTTTTTCAATTTTCTTGTTAAACGGTTTTTTGGTTTTTTTGCTCACCCTACCACATTTTACACAACCATACAATGAAATCGTTACAAGCATTTAAGTCAATTTTGTTCCAGAGGTCTATCGTAGAACATCGACATCAAAAGTTGGTTCGTTGGTGGCCTAGAATTTGGCAACGAAAATTGATTCACTTGTGGCACAAGATTCGAGAGCAAAAATTGATTCGCTATGAACATAGAATTCAACAACCAAAATTGATTCGCTGCTAACCCTTATTCAACAAAAATCGCCAGCGCAAGCAAGCCACTACTGATGCAGAAATCATTGACGAAAACTGTGTTATGACCGATTCAAAAATCATCAACGCAACATAATTTCGCAACTGATGTTGAAATCATCAGCGTAAATGGTGCACAGCTAACTCATAAATCATTGATGAAAACGATGAAAATTGAGTCATTGCCGACTAAAAAATCGTCAATGCAACACCATTTCACAGTTGGCACTGAAATCGTTAGTGCGATCCATGTCGTTCCAGATTCAAAAATCATCAGTAGCGATGGAGTCATTTCTAATTCTACTTTTTTCCTTCAGTCTAGCGTAAGGTTTACATTAGGCTTTCCCCCTGCTATTGTTTTTTATCCTGGGTGAACATAGGACCTCACCAAATCACATTCCATTCACCATTCATTAACAAATAGCACAACCTCACCCCATGATCATTTGCCAAAGTTTTCTCAACTCATTTACTCCAAACCGATGTTTAGCATTGCTACAACATAAATTCATGCATTCTCAATTGTATTATGTCAACGTACCAACACAATTCATAATAAATCTATAACATATAAGGGTCCTACTCCTTATTTATCTCATGTCATTCTAAGTGTGTTCATCATGCATGGTTCCTTATGAATTATTTCCATCCCTTCAGCCGAAACATCACTGACCATTTCTCCCTAACTTGTACATGCAATTCATCACATTTTATCATAATCATACTCAAAACTACAATTCACAAACACATGCTTACTTTCTTGATTCATAAACACACATGTCCATTCAACACACACTACAAGATTTAACAGTTTTACCGATGGAATTTTTCCGTCGGAGTAAGACACATATTCCATCAGTAATTAATTTACCGACTAAATCACCGACGGAGAATTTTCGTCGGTGAATCTCTCGTCGGTAATTTTTTGTCCGTCGGTAATTTCGTCGGTAATAATATTACCGACGGATTTACTGGCGGAACAGACGCGTCGGTAAATTTTTTTTATTACCGATGGATTTACCAACGGATTTACCGACGGAAAATTTCCGTCGGTAAATCCGTCGGTAATTATTTAAAAACATTTTAAAAAAAAAATTCATTTTATAAAATTATAAAAATAATTAAATTAACATAAATCAACATTGTATAATATATACTCAAAATGCTTGGAAAAAAGAATAAAAAAATCAACTCAAACAAATTTGTAACAAATAAATAAAACAAAAAAAATTAATTCAACTAAAAAATTCATATGAAAAAAATGAAGTTGCAATTGCTAAAAAATTTAAAAAATCCTATAAATAAATCAACTAAAAATTGATCTCATATGAAAAAAAAAAAAACTCACAACAACATTTATACAATTATTAAGAACAAAATCAATTAAAATTAAATAAAAAACAAATATAGTAAAAAATCATGAAAAAATAAGAAAAAGAAAGATCTTACCTTAATATACTTGCAAGTGAAGCTAAGGAAAAAAAAATTCATGAAGCATATTAATTAAAGAAAACTAAGAGGATAAAAAAAGAAAGAAGAAGAAGGAAGAAGAAGACATACCCGAGCATGGAGGAAAAGAGAAGAAGATGAGGAGAGAAAAGAAGAGAAAGAAATAGATATTGATGTTTTTACATATAGTGAAGAAGAAGAAGAAGTAGAAGTAGTAGAAGAAGAAGAAGAAGAAGAAGATGACATAGAAGTAGTAGTAGTAGAAGAAGAAGAAGAAGAAATGAGTCTGTCTCTTGTGAAATAAGCGGATTCAGGTTTTTTATTGAGGCGCGTTACCGACGGATTTACCGACGGATAATTGAATATTAATATTTTTTAATTATTCCATCGGTAATTCCGTTGGTAATATTTAATTTAAATTTTCAATTTCGTAAAAAGTTTTCGGAAACCGCCAAAAATTACCGATGATTTTTCAATCCGTCGGTGATTCCGTCTGTAATATTTAAATGAAAATTTTAAATCAATTGAATTTTTTCAGAAAACCGCCAAAACACGCCGATGAATTTTCAATCCGTCGGTGATTTTGTCTGTAAAGTAAAACAATTAACAATGCAATTGGAAGATAAACAGTTCTAGAGCTCTCTGTAAAATACCGACGGAAAAATTCTGTCGGTAATTCCCTTTGTAATTGACATGATGAACAGTGTTCACAGTTTACCAACGGATTTCCCGACGGATTTACCGACGGAATTATTGACGGAAAAATTCCGTCGGTAAAAAATGACACGTCATCTTTTTTTTTTTTTTTGCTTTGCTTTATTTTTTTTTCCCACGGTAATTCCCTCGGTATATACCGAGGGAATCTTTCCGTCGGTACAATCCCTCGGAAATATTTCCATCGGTAAAATCCCTCGGAAATTTACCGACGGAAATATTCCCTCGGTATTTCCGTTTGTATTTATTGATTTTCTGGTAGTGACATCAATAAAACCAAGGTATTAACTAGAGGGAGTCCCATTTCAGCTACAACATGCCCTTTCAAGGTTTACTCACAGCATAATTGCATTTCAACACATTTCCATAGAATTTTGTCAATGATATGTGCAGAAATTACATCATTTATACATGTATGATTCTGTTTTTTGGTTCAAATATGACTATAAGGTCTTGACAAGGTCATCTTTTAAGTATTTGGTCACCTAAGTTCATGTTTTGTCCAATCTTCATTATAGCCGACCATCTAACTAGGTTTGTACATATAAAATTATCTATCTCCCTTGTTGCATGTTCTGGATATAGATCCCTTATTCAACTCCCTTGTTGCATGTTTTGGATATAGATCCCTTATTGTCTTTCTTTTTTTTTTCTTTCTTTTTAGTTTAGTTTTTCCATTAGCAGCTAGTGTAAACTTTTAGGCATTCCCTCATGGTTTTCTTCTTCCTTTTGATTCCAAGGACTCAAGAACAGATGGGGAAAGAGATTTGATTCATACCTTATGATTTTCAGTAGCTTTAGGAGGGATTTAACAGGCGTTTTCTTCCCCTTTACTCTCAATTTTCTTCTTCTTTTATTCTTCCCCTCAAGTTTCGGTTTTTTCCTTCCTTCCCTCTCTAGTTGCACCACCTGGTCTCCTACACTTCTCTTTTTATTTTGTTTTCGGCTATTAACACTCTTTTTTAACTCTTCCTTCCGCTCTAGTATTTGATGTGCATCATGGGAATTATAATCCATCTCGTAAAGCTGAATCTAATATGCAAGAGGATTCATATGGTCCAATGACAAGAGCGAGAGCGAAACAACTACAACGGGCCTTGACGAATCAAATTGCAATGATTGAAGCTGCGTCGGAGTTAAAAATTAGCAATCAGTTTGAAATTGGTTCAAGGGTGCTTATTTGCCTATAATTGGAACTTGGAGATGGGAAAAGCCCTTAATGGTTCTTTTCATGCTGGGCTACTTGTATTTGGATTGATAATGCAAGTGAAGGAATTGATGCTGTTTACGGTCAGAACAGTAGATGGATTTGAACCCGAATTTGAAGTCATCCAATGCATGTGAAAACAAGATTTATGTAGGTAAAATTCAAGTTCAGAACGTGATCTTTCTATATTGTCCAACCATGATTGCATTGGACTTTTGTGTCAAAAGTTATGGCTGTTTTAAATTTAGTCTGCACATGTTTTAGAAATGTCAAAAAAAAACGTCTGTTAGTTAAATTTGTCTACTTGCTTTATTAAAAGTCTAGTTTTTAGGCTTGACTTCTGTCATGTTGAATTCACCTAACTTTGGAGGGATGTTCCAAAGATAAATATGTATCAGAATATGAAAAAAACACTTTTGGCCAAGATTTGAAAACTTAATTCAGAGAATTAAGAGTTGTTCTTCCAAATTCGTTTTGTGAAGAACCCTACCTGACTTATCACTCTTCAATCACAAAGAGTGTGGCGTCGAAATCCTAGATTGATCTTTGTGGCGTCCAGATCGACTTATCAAAGTATCATTCTAGTCTATCTCCATCTTATTTACCTTAAATCACTACAATCCAGCCTAAATACCAAAAGAAAGACAACACAACCAGACCCATCCTTCATCCATTTTCATTATAATCATTGTTGCCGATTTTCAAATCATTCACGGCACATCATCTGGTATCAGAGCATCAGTTGCGATCTTAGGCGGGAGCCAAAAAAAAAAAAAAACAAAGAAAGGTTTGCTGGAATTGAGGTTGATAAACTTAACTATGGCTGGAGATAAAGAAGATTTGCCAAGAGGGTTAAGTTTGGAACAGGCACAGGTTATGGGCTTACAACGATCTCATGCTGAGATCCGGGATGAGATGACGGGAATTCGTGAACAGTTGAATACCCTTATACAAAGGATGCAAAGAAATAATTTGCAACCCCAACCGAGGCAAGCACTTAGGGTGCCACGAAATGATATTATAGAAGCTGACGAAGATCCAAATGGGGATGATGAGGCTGATGATAGGGTCAGACCAAGAAGGCAGAATTATAATCCTCCTAATGGTCTCAAACTTAAGATTCCACCGTTTAGAGGAAGTAGTTCACCTGAGGAATACTTGGAGTGGATTCAGAAGGTTGAAAAGGTGTTTGAATGGTATGAATATTCTGAAGAAAGGAAGTGCAAGGTGGCAGCACTTGAGTTTACAGATTATGCTCTTTTATGGTGGGAAAACTTAAAGATTCAGAGGAGAAGGGATGAAGAGGAGGAGATTGCAACATGGGCAACTATGAAAAGAGTGATGAAGAAGAGATTTGTTCCTGATTACTATAAACAGGAGCTATACATCAGACTTCAAACTTTGCGACATGGATCTTTGACTGTGGAAGAGTATGTGAAAGAGTTTGAGCTGCTGCTGATTCGATGTGAATTGATGGAACCTCAAGAGCAAACAATAGCTAGATTTCTTGGAGGGTTGAGGAAGGATATAGCTAATGTTGTTGAGTTACAGCCGTACATCTTCCTTGAGGATGTTATAAAGCTTGCAACCCGAGTAGAGAGGCAGCAGAGACGAGGAGGTGTCCGAACTGGTGGAACTACGTCAAGCGCGACAAGGGCTGTTTCTACGCCTACACAAACATGGAGCACACCTAAACGAGATGAGAAGGTGGAGTTTAGCAAGGGGAATACCAGTTCTGATTCTTTGAAGGGAAAGGAGAAGGTGACAGAACCTCAACACCCTAGGAGGTCTCGGGACATTAAGTGCTTCAAGTGCTTGGGACATGGGCATATTGCTTCTGAATGTCCAAATAAAAGGGTGATGATTTTGCATGGGGATCATGGAGAGCTGATTAGTGGAGATGAGGTTGAAACTGAAGATGAAGATGAGGTACAAGTGGCTGAACAAGAAGAGGATTTCGAACCAGTGAAGGGAGATTTGTTGGTTGTTCAACGGGTTCTGAATGCACAAATTGACGTTAGTGATGAGCAACGCGAGAACATCTTTCATACTCGATGTCAGATTCGAGATAAGGTGTGCGGGATGATCATTGATAATGGAAGTTGCACTAATGTTGCGTCAACTACCTTGGTGGAGAAATTGGGTTTAAATACCCTTCCACATCCCAGACCCTATAGTTTGCGATGGCTGAATGAGAATGGGGAGATTCGGGTGACAAAGCAAGTTCGTGTACCTTTTTCCATTAAAACCTATCATGACGAGGTTTTATGTGATGTTGCACCAATGTCAGCTAGCCATTTGTTGCTGGGTCGTCCATGGCAGTTTGATAAGGATGTGACCTACAATGGACGAAAGAACACTTATTCTTTTATGCTGAATGGAAAGAAGGTGAACTTGTTACCACTGAGTTCTCAACAAGTTAGAGAGGATCAGTTACGAAGCCAACAAAAGGAGGTGACATCACGAAAGGGGCTGTTGTTAGCCAAAAAAGGAGACATCAAACAAGCATTAGCCGCAACAGGGATTGTTTTCATGGTCTGGGCAAAGCAACTACTACAAGTAGAAGGATTGGACTTACCAAGACAGATTAAGGAATTACTTGAAGAATTTAAAGATGTGTTTCCAGATGAATTACCTAAAGGATTACCACCTATTCGTGGTATTGAGCATCAAATTGATTTGGTGCCGGGAGCTTCACTTCCTAATAGACTAGCATACAGATGTAATCCAGAGGAAGCGAAAGAGATTCAAAGGCAGGTCGGTGAGCTCTTAGAGAAGGGCTATGTGCGAGAATCACTTAGTCCATGTTCCGTACCTACTTTGCTTGTTCCGAAGAAAGATGGTACCATGAGGATGTGTATGGACAGCCGTGCTATCAACAAAATAACAGTTAAGTATCGATTTTCTATACCCAGACTTGATGATTTGCTTGATGAGTTGCATGGTGCTGTATTGTTTTCTAAAGTTGATTTTCAAATCGTACTTGGATTACCAAGAACACAACGTGGGAAGGATTTAATAATGGTGGTGGTTGATCGATTCTCCAAAATGTCCCATTTCATTCCTTGTATGAAAACTGACGATGCAGTACATGTTGCTGATTTGTTCTTTCAAGAGATTGTTCGTTTGCATAGAATTCCTAAAAGCATTGTCTCTGATCGTGATACAAAGTTCTTAAGCCACTTTTGGAAGACTCTTTGGAGGAAACTTGGAACAAAGTTACTTTTCAGTACGGCATGTCATCCACAAACTGAGGTAGTAAACGGAACTTTATCTTCTTTGTTACGAGCTGTTAAACATAAGAATTTGAAGAGTTGGGATACTTGTTTGCCGATTGTGGAGTTTGCATATAATCGTAGTGTGCATGGGGCTACAAAATTTTCACCATTTGAGGTTGTCTATGGCTTTAATCCTTGTGTTCCTATTGATCTTGTTCATATTCCAATTGATGAGAGGACATCTATGGATGGAATTAGAAAGGCAGAATTGATGAAGAAACTACATGAGCAGGTTCGACTACATATTGAGGAGAAAACAACAAAGTATGCTAAACAAGCTAACAAGGGGCGAAAGATGGTCAGGTTTGAACCTGGAGATCTTGTTTGGATTCATATTAGCAAGGGCAGATTTCCAAGCAAACGTAAGTCCAAGTTGATGCCAAGAGCTGACGGTCCATTTCGTATTATAGAGAAGGTGAATGACAATGCGTATAAGGTAGATCTTCCTGGTGATTACAACGTATCAGCTACTTTTAATGTGAAAGACTTATCTCCGTACTTGGATGATGATGACGATTCTGATTTGAGGACAAATCATTTTCAACCCGGGGCTGATGATGTGCATCATGGGAATTATAATCCATCTCGTAAAGCTGAATCTAATATGCAAGAGGATTCATATGGTCCAATGACAAGAGCGAGAGCGAAACAACTACAACGGGCCTTGACGAATCAAATTGCAATGATTGAAGCTGCGTCGGAGTTAAAAATTAGCAATCAGTTTGAAATTGGTTCAAGGGTGCTTATTTGCCTATAATTGGAACTTGGAGATGGGAAAAGCCCTTAATGGTTCTTTTCATGCTGGGCTACTTGTATTTGGATTGATAATGCAAGTGAAGGAATTGATGCTGTTTACGGTCAGAACAGTAGATGGATTTGAACCCGAATTTGAAGTCATCCAATGCATGTGAAAACAAGATTTATGTAGGTAAAATTCAAGTTCAGAACGTGATCTTTCTATATTGTCCAACCATGATTGCATTGGACTTTTGTGTCAAAAGTTATGGCTGTTTTAAATTTAGTCTGCACATGTTTTAGAAATGTCAAAAAAAAACGTCTGTTAGTTAAATTTGTCTACTTGCTTTATTAAAAGTCTAGTTTTTAGGCTTGACTTCTGTCATGTTGAATTCACCTAACTTTGGAGGGATGTTCCAAAGATAAATATGTATCAGAATATGAAAAAAACACTTTTGGCCAAGATTTGAAAACTTAATTCAGAGAATTAAGAGTTGTTCTTCCAAATTCGTTTTGTGAAGAACCCTACCTGACTTATCACTCTTCAATCACAAAGAGTGTGGCGTCGAAATCCTAGATTGATCTTTGTGGCGTCCAGATCGACTTATCAAAGTATCATTCTAGTCTATCTCCATCTTATTTACCTTAAATCACTACAATCCAGCCTAAATACCAAAAGAAAGACAACACAACCAGACCCATCCTTCATCCATTTTCATTATAATCATTGTTGCCGATTTTCAAATCATTCACGGCACATCAGTATTTAATGGAGTGTTTGCAGCTGGATTTAAGGGTTTACTCTTTGGACAAGAGGAAGAAGGTTTGTTGCATACAGCTGGCCAGTTTGTTCAGCTCTCTCTTTGGGAAGGAAGAAAGGGGGCAAAAGCATGCAGCTGCTGCTGCTCCCAAGGAAGAGTCACCCTCTCTCTCTCTCACCTTGTATATATACCCCCTTTTAAATGAGGTAGGGTGTTTGAGTGCTGGACAAAGGTTGTTCTTATCCCCATTTTAGGTTATTTTAGATTGGTTTCTATTTTGATTCTTCCCTAGGATAGGCCGGTCCTCTTCCTCCATGTTCCTCTTCAAGGTTGACTGGTTTATAACTTCAATTCTACCCAGAATTTATTGGCAATGACTAAATTTTTTTTATCAGATTTTAAACAATCACTCAAATTTTCTCTCTAGCATGGATAGGTCCAACACAAATTTTATTGAGTTTTACGGTATTGTTACCGATTCAGAAATCGACAACAAAAATTATCATTCAGAAATCAAGAATAACATTGGAGTCTTTTGTGGCTTTACTGTTTTTTTTTTTGGGTGTTTACAAGCTGCCCCTTTCAGAGATACTGAATGGGCCTGACTTGGTTGTTAATAAAATCACGCTGCACAATTTTGCATTGCATGATGGGGCATGGCCTTCTCCGTCCCCCACTGCCTCAATCCTAAGCTCTTGCTGTCTGGGGACGCCTTTTCCAGGATCTAAAAACTCGAGTCTCAAGTTTAGTACATATTCTATATCCAACCAAAATGTCTCAGATTCTCAAAAGGAACAAAGAAGCAGAAGTTATTGTGTTCTCATATATTCAAAACTTGCATTTAGAGGGTAAAAGGCATTATCGTACCAAAACATGATGCAAGAAAAGATTCCACTGTCCAGGAAAAAAAAAAAGAAATTGAATTCCAAGTCTTCATTTTGAAAATGGCAGTAGAGTATCATACAGAAAAATAACAGAATATTCTGACACGTGTAAATATTTATATTGTCAAACATAACACGTGCGAAAATCTTCGGATTTTATGGTTAAAAGCTATAAGATCATGAATCTTCTTTCAAGCTTGAAGCACACTGATACCCCATTCCCTTCATTTTCAACATGCATATTTTAAAGTAAATCACAGCTGCCTCCACTCTTCAAGAGACCTCAACGTCACAACAGTAAACAAACCTTCCATTCCATTCATCAACAGCTTCAGCTTTCCTACTTCTAGACTATTTGGGAATTGGGGTGGTATATCAAACAGCAGCTTGAACGAGAAAAGAACGGATTCTTTGCAACAGCTCGGCCTTTATGGAGTCAGGAATAGAGGCTGCAGGTGTAAAGGTACAAAATTTTCAGATAAAGAAATGATATAAAACAAAAGGTAAACAAGGAAAAAAAAAATAACCAGGACTGAAATTCCTAACTGAACTGGGAAAAAAATTATCCTC
Source organism: Populus alba (assembly GCF_005239225.2). NCBI lineage: Eukaryota > Viridiplantae > Streptophyta > Magnoliopsida > Malpighiales > Salicaceae > Populus > Populus alba. The sequence goes on along the minus strand of NC_133300.1, from coordinate 9,006,099 downwards.
AGCACCAGTCAGAAGGTGTATTAAAGAACAGGTAGGCATGAAATCATGTCAAGGCAATCGAATTCCTTTTCAAATTCCAAGCAGTTTCCAAAATTTACATCTGAATTCTACTAAATAGCAGATAAACCAATAAATTATCCTGTGTAGACAACAGAAGATAAACTTCAGAAACAGAAGATCCCCCACCTCTGCCCTTAGGTGTAATTACATGAATAAGGTCATCCACAGTAACATTGTTCTTTCCTTTCTTCTTTATAAATGCCCTAAAACACAATGACATCGAGAGAGATTTTAGAATGGAGAGAATGATACCAAACAATTTTGTTAAAAAAAAGGACAAACTGTCCATAAATACAGTAAAAATATGGGTCGGGGAAAATATAAGACAGCTGCATAAAAGTCTAAACAGGGTTAAAAGGTCAAGATTCAAATACTCCCTATAACTATAGCATGTCCTTTATAATCCTTCTTGTGTCATGCACTTCCAAAATTCATGAAAGGAGTCATATTAAGCACACATTTCCTTAAACAGAGCCCCAACCAAATACCAGCTGCATCCCTATCCAAAGCATTCCTCAAGGATGTTTCCATAGATCAGGAACACAATTCTAGCATTCTAGAAACAGAAACAGCTGGTTCAGCCTTTTTACCAATCCAGTTCCAATTTTCATATTAGTGAGCATCAAACAATTACAACAAATCACAGAACTTTAGAACGAGATGGGAGAACCTCTTGCACAAACTCTGCATCCATTCTGTCATAACTTAGAGAACACGGTCTCACATCGCATCTCATCATTCTTCCATGTGGAAGACCTCCTAAAACATCAAGACTTGGACCATATAATTCGTTGATATACATTACTTACTGGATAGAATGACACTGAGGCAGCATTTTCATCTACATGAGAGCACAGTTTGGAAAATAAGATCCTCCTCAACGAAACTGAGAATCAAAGTGATGGATAATGATGATGTTCATCTCAGTTTTTCCCGTTAAAAAAATTCTCCTTGTTACACCAAAGTTACTCTTCCCAATTGCTATACTCCCTAGCTGGTAAGTTATATCCACTGAAAGTTACTCCTCCCATATTTGGTGTTAATCCCCATGCTTGTCATGTCAGCTATGTACACAATCACATGCTTTATTCACTACTACTAACAAGAAGGATTGGGTTCTGGGCGTGGATTTAACATGAGCAGTTACCAAAAGTGCCATTTAGTGGTAACTGTAACCTAGCCTGTGCACATTGTTTCACCAAAATCCCACAAATTTACAACATTATTTCCTTTCAAATCCGATGATTTCACGAAAGAATATACAGCTCACGTAATCCCTCAAAGGTTTTATTAGAATAAAAAAGCGTGTAATTGAATTCATTTTCATTAACACTGACCTCATTTTTCAAAAACTGATCTTGTTTTTTCCCACAAAAATATCTCTACTCAATTCTCAAGACCCCAAAGATGAAAAGATAGCAACAACACAAACAGCAATGAAACCAAAAGAAGAGAGGGCAGTGAAAACCTGCAAAGAGCTTTCATTTCATCTTTCCATCCACACTCAATAAGCCTTTCTCTTAAAAGCTCCATTAATCTTTCCTTCTCTCCAATCTCAATCAACTAAAAAAAACCAATCAAATTAAGCACCCCCTCCATTATTGACAATAAAAATCAAAACCCAATTAAGAAAAAAGATAAAGAACCTTAATTTTAATTATTTCTTGAAGGGTCGGTTGTTTCTCTTGACCCCCCTGCTCTTCAACTGTATCCTCTGGTGTTGGTGGCCGATTCACTGAATTCCTCCTTTAACAACAGAAACTTAAATTTTTAGTTAAATTCTTTGCCCCTCCTTAAGTAGAAACTAGAGCGATTCTAGCTTACATTAAAGAATAAAAGATGATTAATTAAAGTAGTAACTAACATTGATTAAGAGCTATTGATTAAATCGGGCAATCCGAAAGCAAACTGAGAAACAAATTCCAGAGTTTTGTATTTGAGATGAGAAAAGATAAAAAGGTTCGGGTCTATGCATGTGGTCGGGTAATCATAAACCGACGTCCTAACTGTATTTAATACGGTGATGTTATTTCCATCCTAAAATTTGAGGTTAACGGCATGTTTTGCATTTTTTTTTCTCTTATGTATTTTTCCCTTACATAATTTTTTTTATATATAAAAATTTTATTCTTCTACTGCATGTTTTGTTAATTTTTTTTTTACCTTTTTATTAAATCATGTGACATGTGCTCAAAATTTATGCATTGATTGATAAAATCATTGCCTGAAAAAATAAAACTACATATATTAAAATAAAAAAGGAAATTTTGAATTAAAACTCAAAAAAATCAGAACTTATCATAAAATTGAAAAAACGGAGAATTTAATTACAAATATTCTTAAAAATATTACATGTGGAAAAAAAGTTAGAAAAAAGAGAAGTTCAAAAGATAGAATGTAATAAAGAAATAAGGAACTAATAAGATCCATGTTTATTTTATTAAGAAAAACTCATATTTGTTCTTATTATTCAATAAAGATAAATTATCTCAAATACAGAAATTAATTAACCATAAACACTAAATTTCTCATTCATAATTAATTGATAATTAATAAAGTTTTTATTTGATGATAGGTTTTTTTAGTGGTATTTCCTACATTACATTACATGCCTTTTAATTTTGCAAAACAAATCAATTTTATTCTTTACAAAAAATTCAAAAAGAAGACCAAAATTGCAATTAGATGAAAAAATAAGTTGTTTTGGCCTTTCATTGTTCAATCAATGCTTTTTTTATTTGGGAAAAAACACCTTGAGATTTTTTTAAATTTTGGTCCCTTTAGCATTGCAATTATATATTTTAGTCCAAAATTTTATTTCATTTATTTTTTTATTCTTAGATTTGGGAAGGAGATAGAGAAACTCGTTAAAAAATAAAAAAAGAAGAGAGAAAGTAATTAGTTGTCCACATTCTACCGACAAAAAAACTCGTTCTTGATGTTCATAAGTTCCTTTCAATGAGGGGAACTCTATTAAAATGTCTCTTCGACTTAATTTTGTGTTTTTGGATTAATTTAGGGGTGTCATGGGTTGAGATATTAGTTTATTAAGGTTCTAAGAATGTTTATTAAATTTTTTTTTAACTACAAATTAGTTGGAAAATGATATTTTAGCATTAAATACCCTTGCCTGGACTTTACAGCAACTATTTGATTGCCAAATTCAGAGCTAGAACATGATGCTACATTTGAAATATTCCAATTAAAAGATTAAAGGGTCGTCACCATATAATATAAGGGGAAAAAAAAAGAGGTTTGATGCATGAGTCAGATGTGTAGGCCCACTTGCCTGACCTATTTTATTTATTTTTATCTTTTTTGTGGATTTTAAATTTCAATCCATTCAAAGAGATTACTTAAAAATTAATTTGACAATGTTTTTATTAGATACCATTCAATTTTCAATTTTTTATAAGATTATAGTGTCTTTTTTTTGTTAAATTAGCAAACGTTTTTTTTTTTTTGGCACAACAATTCATAATGTTTTTTTTTTAAAAAAAATAAAATTATTTGAATGCTAACTGTTTTGGGTATTGTTTGAATAAATATAATTTAGTTTTTTCTTTTTAATTTTCAAAATAGGTTATAACATCCATTTTGATAACATGATTGGACTTTTTTTTTTGCACCCTTTTAAGATGGTTTTTTATATAATTTTTTTAATATTTTTCTTGTGCATTCCACTTTTTATTGTTGTATAATTCAATAAAAGATTTTAAATTTTTTATTTTATTAAACCCACCCAAGCTCATCACCAAAGTCACAGATTTGATGAGTTAATTTGAGTTGATTTAAGCCAATTTAAAATATTATTGTCTTAGTATATATATATATATAAAAAAAAGTTAAAAAAGATGTCACCTTTAATTCTTTTTTTATTAAATTAAACTGACTTTTAACAAGGTTATATCAAGTTAGCTTCTATTCAGTTCAATTGGAAACTCGAGTCAGGTAAAGGCTTAAGTAAAGAGGTCTCTATGTTAGCTGCTGCTAGTCTGGGCTAGGTTTGATGACACTATCAAAAAATTATCCACAACAATGCAAACAATGTATTGTTCTTATATTTTTAAAAGCATCCATGTCAAAATTGGCAAATTTTCTCTTAAAGCAAAAATACTTGCAAAAAAAAAAACAAGTAAAAAATAGAATATAGTGATGAGATAAAAGAGTTTCGGTTCCAAGGATGTCTTTCTAACTCTTATTTCAAACCGTCCATATTTTTTAAAATATTTTTTCAATGAATTTTATAATTTTATTAAATGAAGGATATAGAACAAAAGAGTTATATTGCTTCGTAGAAAAAAAATAGAGATTATACTTAGTAAATCATTTTGTTTCAAATATCTTAATTGTCATATAATTAAATAATATTTTTATAAAAAAAAAACTTGATAAAATATCTTAATTTAAATATATGTTTTAGCTTCTTAATTTAATCTATAATTATTTTTAACGATATTTTTAAATATTTACACCAACACGTAAAATTTCTAACTTGCCACTATAAAATACATTAAATGATTGCATTTTTTTAAATATGTTATGCTTGGGACAATGCATTAGTTATACAATAATTAAGTAATCAATCACCTCTAGTAATAAATAAAAATTACATTTGATATTGAAATTTTAGTGCATCTAATGAGTTGCATCAAATTTGTCATTAAATCCAACCCACAGATCGCTAGGCCAAGGCCCACACAAAAAGTCAATAGAAAACGAAATGGTGTCATTGGGTAACCCTAAAAATTGGTTGTGGACACAAAATTACATACACATCAAACAACACAAATATCGCTCTTTTTCATTGTAAATAACAACAACACAAAACGAAACATATTGTACATGATAAAAAAATAAAAAAAAGCCCAGTTATGAAACATTATTGTTGATGATTTGGCAAATAATAAAGTTAAAGATTACGAACATTTGAATTATGATTTCTTAGATAAAGATGTGCTAGTAGTAGAAAAAAAGAAGAACTAGACTGGTAGACAATGTATTTTGTTAGAGCAATAAATATACATGGCATGTTAAATTTTAGAAATTGCAATTAGATCTCCTATAGTACCTCTCATGTTGCATCTTCAGGAAAAGAGTTCGACCATTGAATTAATCCCACCATTATAGTCTTACTATCTTTCTTCATAAACTTCTTATCTAATATGGCCACTAGACAAACCTTAATTCTTTCTGCTTCATCTACTACTGACAATGTAGACAAGACTATATTTGTATCTCCAACCTTCTTTTTCAATAACAAACATGGAAAATAGGATGTATTGTACCGCCCCTTGGTAACTTGATCTTATAAGCCAAAGCTCCAATCTTTTCTATAACTTGATAAGGGCCACTGTACCTAGTGTAAGATCCCACATCGGAAGCGAGTGTCTAGAGCCAGAGCCTTATAAGTGCATGCTCACCTTGACTAGTAAGACGCGTTTTGGGAAGTCAGGCCCCATGGTGGGCTCGCTTCTGCAAGAACAAACCCGTGAGGCCTGTGGGACCCAAAGCGGACAATTGCTAGTGAGGTGGGGTGTTACATTTGGTATCAGAGCCGAGGACGGCTCGTCTTAAGATGGGGGGATTGTAAGATCCCACATCGGAAGCGAGTGTCCAGAGCCAGGGCCTTATAAGTGCATGCTCACCTTGACTAGTAAGACGCGTTTTGGGAAGTTAGGCCCCATGGTGGGCTCGCTTCTGCAACAACAAACCCGTGCGGGCCTGTGGGACCCAAAGCGGACAATATCTTGCTAGTGAGGTGGGGTGTTACACCTAGGATTTAGCTTGAAATTCTTCCTAAACATGACATTACAATGCCTATAAGGTTGTGACTTCAAGAAAACCCAATATCCTCCTGAGAATTCTCTTTTAGACCTCTTTTTATTTGCCACTTGTTTCATCCTATTCCTTTTCTCCCTTTTCCCCTTTAAACTATCCTTTTATTAGTTGATCCATGTTAATCATTCTTCATATCAATTCTTCTAAAACAATAACTTGAGTAGCCTTAATTAGTACCATTTTCTTTGTTGAAGGGTCATAGCCATATAAGGCTTGAAATGTTGTCATCTTGATAGCTAAATGAAAGCTACTATTATAACACCATTGTGTTGAAGTTAGCCATTGATTCCACTTATTTGGACAGTGCATGATGATGCACCTTAGGTATGTATCAAGGCGATGATGCACCTTAGGTATGTATCAAGGCATTGATTCACCTTTTCAGTATGGCCATCAGTTTAAGGGTTGTAAAAGGTACTTAGTAGTAGCTTTACTCCCAATTTCTTAAACAATTCTTTTCAAAAAAAAAATTGTAAAGATCTTATCCTTGTTAGTTAGTATAGTGGTAGGTAATCCATGGATCTTATAAATATGATCCAAGAAGAGTTGAGAAATATCTTGAGTTGTGAAGGAATGTGCCAATGCTTAGTAAACCTATCCATAATGACCATAATTGTATCCTTCCCTTCTGATTTTGGTAAACCCTTCATGAAATTTGTTGTACTCGTAGAGGTTGCAACAATCCTGCCAAGTACCCCTTAGAACTAGTAGAGGTTGCAACAACCCAAAATAGACAACCCTTTTAGCTTTAGCTTGTTTGCAAACGTCATATTGTTGGACTATCTTTTGCACTAGTTTCTTCATAGTTGGCCAATAAAAATGAGTTTTGAGTCTTTTATAGGTTATTTGAATTCTAGCATGATCTCAAATGCAAGAATCATATGCAGACTTGATGATTTACTCCCTCAACAATCATGTAACCCTTATAGCACTTCTTTCTTTGTACTTGAATACTTCTTTTTTATATGTAAAGTTGGGATATTATGTAGCATCAACCAATTTAATAATGATGATATTTTATAGAGTAGCATCATTTTTATTGGAGTTATATATCTGCTCATACTAGGATGGTATCACCTTAGTTATAGTCGTGAAGCTACCCTTTTCTTGACTTTCCTCCTGCAGCTTGCTTGTCACATACTATCTCTTCTAGATTATGCATCTACCACTATGCTTTCCTTGCCTTTCCTATATAAGATTTGATAATTCAATCCGAACAATTTAGTTAGACCCTTCTTTTAAATAGTGGTGTGAATTTTTTGATCTAATAAGTATTTAAGACTTTCATGATCAATTTGAATGACAAAATGTTCTTATTCCAAATAGTGCCTTCATTTGTCAACTACCATCAGAATAGCAAGATACTCCTTCTCATAGATAGGTAATACCAAGTGTCTAACTTTTAGAGCCTTGCTTATGAATTCTAAAGATCTTCCTTCTTGGTTGAGCACTGCTCCAATTCTAGTAGCACATGCATCAGTTTCTAATACAAACTACTTAGTAAAGTCTAGTAAAGCAAGGATTAGAGCATTACATAAAGCCTTTTTTAGATTGTGAAAACTTCCAACGCACCTCCATGCCAAATAAAGTTATTCTTCTTAAGCAGATTTGTTAAAGGCTTACTAATAACACCAAACCTTCTAATAATTTTTTTGTAGTAACCTAATAAGCCAAGAAATCCCCTTAATTCTTTAATAGGCTTGGGAATTGGCCGATTATATATTGTTTTAGTCTTTTTAGGGTCAGTTACCACTCATTTAGCTGAGATTATACGTCTCAAATACTCTAAATTCGATCACCAAATGTACACTTAGATCTCTTTAGAAACAACTAATTAGTTTTAAGAGTTTCTAGAATCTACTTCAAGTAAGTTACATGTGCTTCCAAAGAAAAGCTATAAATGAGAATATTATCAAAGAATACCATAACAATTTTTCTCAAGAAAAGCTCTAAGATATCATTAATTAATGCTTGAAAAATGGTAGGGGGATTTGTAAGACCAAAGGCCATTACCTTGAATTCACAATGCCTTTGGTGAGTGCGAAATGTTGTTTTTTCCACATCTCCTTCATGTATGAGAACTTGATGATAACCAAACCTTAAATTCAGTTTTGAGGAGAAGCTAAATCTTTGTAATTCATCTAATAAGTCATTTATCAGAGAAACGAGAAATTTATTCTTTATAGTGACTTCATTCAACTGTTTAAAGTCCACAAAAAAATGCCATCTTTTTTCTTTTTTCTTTACTAGTACGACAGGTGAAGCAAAAAAAGGCTTACACTTGGTTGAATTATGCCATTGTTCAACATCTCTTTAACCATCCTTTCAATCTTTCTTTTTTGGAAGAATGAGCTTTTATATGGTCTGTAATTGACAAGTTGAGCTTCTAGTTTTAATGGAATTTTGTAATCAAACTTTCTAATAGGTGGAAGTCCTATCGGTTTCTCAAATACGATTGCATAATCTATCAGCAGTCCTTTTATTTTTGCATTAATAAGTGTAGTACATGGCTCTTCTTTTACTTCTATTAAGAAGAATTGCCATACAAACCCCATTATAGCTTCCTTTAAATTTTTATGAACCTTCTTTACTGCAATACATTAAAGGTTAATGTTTTCCATAATTCTTTTAAGCTTTATCATTCTCCCTTCTTTTCTAAAGGATATTTTCATTTTGATAAAATAAAAAAAGACTGTAGAATAGTTCATTAGCCATCCACTCCCAATACCACATCATTTCTTTATAGTTTCAGAATCTTTAAATCTACTACAAATTCATAGCTTTACATGAACCATTTGAAATAGGTGGTATATGAATCACACAATATGGTATTACCATTAACTACTCGATGCCAAGATTGAGGATTTAACACTAGAAATTTATACCTTTTTGACAATCTTCAATGCCCTCCCTTGATAATTGCCTCTAATTCTAAGGGTGTGTGTATAATTGTCACCTACTGCAAAATTTACATCCCTTATGCTTTTATTCGCTATCTGCTTCATACAGTTAATGGAAGTCTCCAAATTTATCTTTGGTGATGCAACAACTCATCTCTAGACATGATATTTTGGTCCACCTCATGCACCGATGAATCATCACCATGGTAAATGGGAAGGAGAGGAGGCAACGACCATAGAATGCTTGGAATGGAGTCATTCTAGTAGAAGCATGGAATATGCTATTATACCAAAGCTTAGCCTAAGGAAAATATGTGCTCCACTTATGTCGCCATTAATGAACAAAGCAATGAAGATATTGTTCGACATAACGATTTACCACTTCCATTTGTTCGTATATTTGCAGATGATAAACAGAACTGAGTTTTAGTTGAGTACCTGATATTTGAAATAATTGTTGCCAAAATTGACTAATAAAGATAGGATCTTGATCGTTAATGATTGATTTAGAAATGCCATGTAGCTTGATGACCCCTTTCACAAATGTTTCAACCATGTAATTTTGCAATAGTGGATGGGATAGAATTAAGAAATGTGCAAATTTACTTGCCATGGGAGGCTAGCAATCTTTCAACGAATTCAAGAGTAACATCATCCCAAACTTGGCATGGAATGGACAAAGGTTATAGGAGTCCAACAAGGAAAAGTGTGTTTGTCTTTATTTTTTGGCATACTTCACAACACTTGACATACTTTTGGACAACTTGGTGTATCTTAGGCTAGTAAAATTGATGAGCTAGTTGTTTGAATGTACGTAAGACTCCTGAGTGCCCTCCAATCTTGGTATTGTGTGCTTTATACAATAACTTAGAGCGTAACAATTCACATGTAGGAATTACCACCCTGTGTTTAAATAACCAAAGTCATTAGCGCTACGAATATGATCTATTGGGTTAAGTCTTGGTTACCCACTCTACTGACTGAATATACTTATTCTCGTTGTATGCTTATTTAATCTTATCCCACAAGGTTATAGTGGCTACGTGCAAATGATGAAGTATGTGGTTGTTTGGCCTGCGTGTAAAGGAATTTGCAGTTGAGTTTTCATGGCTTGAACAATAAATAATTTCATAGTCATAACCTAGTAATTTGGCTACCCACTTTTGTTGTTCTGGTGTCGCTACACTTTGATCCAGGAAATACTTTAAGCTACGCTGGTTGATTTGAATGAAGAACTTTCTTCCTAGTGCAAAAGGACGCCACAAACGAATGGTCTCTACAATTGCAAACATTTCCCTAGTGCTTGTGGACCATGATTTTTTGGTGACCCCAGTGCATGACTTATATAGGCGATAGGCTTGCCTTGTTGAGTTAGAACCATGCCAATGTTGTTTTCTGAGACATTTGTTTCAATAGTGAAAGAATAATTGAAATTAGACATAGCCAAAGTGGGAGTGGTTTTCATTGTTTGCTTAAAAGCTAAGAAAGCTGCTTCTGCCTCATCATGCCATCCGAACTTCCCTTTCTTTAATAAATTGGTAGGGGATCAAGCGATGATGTTTTAATTTTGAACGAACTTCTTGTAGTAACTTGTCAATCCTAAAAAACCACGCATTTCAAAAATATTAGGAGGTCAAGGCCATGCAAGCATAGCTGTAATTTTTTTGTTATCAACGTTCACTCATCGAGGTGTAATCAGTGTTATTAAATCCGGACAACCCGACAGGTCGACCTGGGACCCAGCAGACCTGGGGGCTGGACTAGTCCGAGTTTGTCAAAAGACTGGTCAGTGCAATGACTCGGTTAACCCGGTGGGTCAACCTGTGACTCGACTAAGACCCCGCCAAGACACGGTTTTTTTTTTTTAAATATAGGATTTGAAACCCATTAGTATATATACTCTATATTTCCAAGAAAAAAAATGTGTTTTTTCAATATTGGATAAAAAAACTTTTAGTTTAAATAATTCAACTTAAAAGGATAACATAATATCTTTTTAATATGGAATTTGAAACCCATTAGTATATATACTCAAAATTCACAAGAAAAAAACAATGTTTTTTCAATGTGGGATTTGAAACCCATTAGTATATATACTCTATGTTTCCAAGAAAGTTATCTTTTTTCAATGTGGAATATGAAACCCATTAATTTATATACTTTATGTTTACAAGAAAAAAAGCTATGTTTTTTCAATGTGGGATAAAAAATATTTTTGGTTTAAATACTTCAACTTAAAAGCTTAACATAATATATTTTTTAATGTGGGAAAAAAACTTTTTAAAATATTCTTTTAAACTTTATTATTTACAATATGTATAGCCTATATTTACATGGATTGTTTTTTAATTTTTTCATATAAAATATTAAAACTTTAATTTTTTTTAATTTTTCCGAGTTGATCCGAGTTGACCCGAGGTGACCTGGGTCAACCCATGAAACCCAGGACCTGGCTCTTTGGCCAAATTTAATAACTATAGGTGTGATGATATGCCCTAGATACTACAATTCCTGTTGGCTAAAAACACATTTGCTTGCTTTAGCAAAGAACTTATGCTGTCTTAAAATTCACAGAGTTTGTGCAACGTGTTCCACATGTTTATCCCAAGTAACACTATAGATGAGAATATCATTAAAGAAAGCTAGAATAAAGTTTCGATGGTGAGGTCGAAAGACGGTGTTCATGATGGTCTGGAATGTGGAAGGTGCATTAGAAAGGCCAAATGGCATTGCAAAAAATGGCATTATAAATATCAGGAGGATTGACTCGTACTTGGTGATATCCAGCTCATAAATCCAGCTTCGTAAAATATGAGGCGCCATATAATTTTTCAAGCATAGCATCCACTATTGGAATGGGAAAATAGTTTTTTTATAGTTGCATTATTTAGTGTGTGATAGTTTGTGCAAAATCTCTAACTACCATTTTTTTTTCGTTCAAGTAATACTAGTGAAGAAAACGGATTGGTGCTAACACATATATATCCCGACTTCAACATCTCCTACACTCATTTTTCAATTTCTTCTTTCTGAAAGTGAGCATAGCTATAGGGGCGTGCATTAATCAATTTAGTGCTCTCTTTAAGTTTAATGCAGCGGTCAACCTCGCACATAGGAGGTAAGCACAAGGGTTCTTGGAACACATTGTTATACTCCTCTATTACCTGTTGTATGTCTTTAATGCCATAGTTTGTATGCTGTAATTTGTCTTATATGGTTGAAAGAAAGCATATTGCAAATAACATTTGTCCCCTTCAGCAATCTCTTGAGACTTCTTTTAAAGTAGCCTCTTGAATAGATTGCTCACCCGATCCTTGCAACCTTCAGGCTTGATTATTCCCAATGAAATCTTAACCAATTACAAATTACTAAATCCAACAATTCTAACCATTGGATGCCCAACACTAGATCCAATCCTGATAAGGGTAAAGAGAAGAGGGTGAGATAAAATTCAGTGCCTTCTAAATTCACTGATACCTTATTAAATTATCCTTGACATTATAGCCATTAGCCATTAGCAACTCGAACAATGAATGGTTTTATTGGTACCATTGGTAAATGCATTGTGCTTACTAAGCGATCACTAATGAAGTTATGTGTGGATCCACTGTCTATCAGCACCATCACCTTGTGAGAGCCCACAGTTGTTGCCATTCACATTGTTCTTGAAATGGTCTAACTTATTAATGCATGTAGGGTGATTTTAGGTTCCACTTTTGGTTCTTTCACCTCCCCTGTATCTTTTCCTTGTTCAAACCCCCTTGTTTATTAATAAGTAATGTCCTCACATGTCATATTACCAGCATTTACATAGCCTTTTAAGAGTAATGATAGCTGAGGTTCTTGACATTTATGCCCAGTCGTAAATTGTTCATTATAGTTGAAACAGAGGCCTTGCATTCTTCTCATTTGCATCCCCTCTCATGATAAATGCTTGAATGGAGTAGTCAGGGTAACAAGAGTTACATGATTGGGTTGTGGAAGAGCTAGAGGAGTTCTTCAATGTGGTGATCGTATAAATCGCCGCTGTCGTGCAAGCTGCTTATCTCTCATCCTCGCTAAATTAATGATCTCCTTGAGGGATTGTGGTTTAAACATCTAAATCCCTTTAGAAATCTTTGCCTTCAAACCACCTATGAATGTTCCTACTAATGCTTTTTGTGTCCAGCCATGTACCTTATTACCGAGCTTCTCAAACTCCCCTCTAATAATCCCTTATTGTCCCCAATTACCTGATTTTTTTAGAGAGCTTCATCAAAATCTTCACAACCTCATGGTTCGAAGCGAGCCCATAATTCTTCTTGAAATCTTTACCATGAAATCACTTGCCCTTCTTCCTGTAACGCCCTTTGAAGCCACTACCACCACTAATTGACCTCCTCTTCAAGGTGGTAAGCAATTGACACGACCAAAAGCTTGATGTCTTCTCCCAAGTGCAGGAGTGTCGAAGTAATAAATAACCCGGCAAGACCGGGGTCGAACCACAGAGAGGTTAATTGTGTAAATTATAAATAACAACGCAATAATAACAACAGCAACAACAACAATAATAAAGAAGAGAAGGAAGAAATTAATGAGAACTTTGAGTTGAAAGATTAATGTAAGGATTAAACAACGATAAAAATAAATGTCAAGGTTAGAGGATCCACTAATGGTACTTCAAACAAGTATAGTATAAACTCTTATTACTCAATTGGAAACCACATATAAAAGAGGTTCCAATCAGATTATAAATTGTTAACATGATTATATTAGTTATCTTATTCGAATAAAGCTAATACTTGTAAATGTTGGCAGGCATTCATGATTATAACTTATGTTAACAACAAATCAAGTTCCTTTCATAGCTCAGGTGTCGGTTATACCATACAGTATGGGCTATGAAAGTACCAAGTATTTGTTGTACCAAGTGTTATACAACATAAATCTAGATTAACCATTTAACAAGCAAAGTATTAAAAGTGAACAAGATAACAAATATAAAACATGTTAGTATCCAACGTTAAGGTCCATGTTAAGTTTATATTATACTTATTCTTACACCATTAGTGTACCCTTTTCACCTTGACATAATTAACTTAGCTAAACATAATGAAAGAAAGAAACATAAATTAACAAGATAAGAACATAAATGAGAAAGAAGTTAACTAAGTAAAGGAAAGGAAATTAAGTGCATAAACTTGATATTAATGAAAGCAAAACATAAGCAATACAAAGAGAGAAGGCAAGAGCATGATCTTGATCTGGAAACCAAGATGGCTCAATACATGGTAAGTTCCTCCTTTTATAGGCCAAAATTTGGAACTATTGATTTGTTGACTAATTGATGGGTGGGTGGCCACATCTTGACTTGGTGACAATCCTTATCTTCTTGTCTGAACAAGACGTCATTGCTAACATCATAATTTTCCCAGAATCCTCAATAATGTTCTAGGAAATTGTCTCAGCTTTCCAATAAAAAAAAAAAGATGAGGTCATTTGGACTTCTAGAACTCAAGATATGGGCTGAACACTAAATAGTGTCTGGGCTGCAGGACAGCTTCGGACTTCTTCGTTGTTCCTTCAGTTTGGACTTCAAAACGGCCTTTTTAAATCTTGGGCTCCGCATGAAAGTTGTAGGCCTTTGTCTTACCTTTCCATCCATATAAAATAGGACCTAAATCCGAGATCTAAGCTCCAGATATGATCCAATTACCGAGAATGTTCCGGTTTGGACTGCACCGGCATCTCTTTTCTCAAGTTTGGCCATCTCTTTGTCCTTTCACTTTCATACTTAAACTCATCAATCAATCCTTTTATTTATGTGATAGGCCTGCATTTAAGATGAGCATTTACCATAAATTAAGGTATCTTATAATATCAAACTTGTTATTATAAAACATGCTTTAGTTAAGGAATTATTGATACTTCAAGTGCAAAATGATGATATAAAACCTTGATAAACAATGCACTTTTAACTACTAATCAGCAATCACAGTTGGCCCAATATTCAAAAAATTGTTCCACATGATCATCCTTAACCAATTTTTGTTTAGGAGATGATCTAAGATTTGCGATTAACATCAATTAAGAGTTTCCTCTAGGTGGGTTTATCGTTCAAATTTTCGCTAAAGACCATCTTGAACTACCCCGAGTCAATTCCAAGTGCTCAAATGCGCTCTTGTTGTTCCCATTATTAATCCCATCTTTGATACACAATGATAGGTCAACACATAATATAAAGGTTCTCTTTGGGTGAGAATTGTACATAATTTCTTAACTTTACTTCCATTCACGACGCAAAAGATTAATCTTCTCCAAAAGTGTCGAAGTAATAAATAACAAAACTCGAACAGAGAGGTCATAACAACAATAAATAATAGTAATAGTAATAGTAATATTAATAATAATACTCGGTTATGTGCTTGTTATACATACGGGTCACAGGTCCAACCTATATACTAAAAAGATCAAAGAGATATATTATATAATATAAACCTGATGCTTTCAGGATCCTTGATCAAACACAGTTAACATAACATAAAATAATACAAGAATGTAATAATAATAATAACAATAATAATAATAGTAATAGTAATAGTAATAGTAATAGTAATAGATAATACTACTAATAGTAGTAGTTTTAGTTGGAAGAAAACAATAATAAAAACAAATGTCAAGGTTAGAGGATTCATATAGTTAAACAATTATGTTTAATTATGCTCATTATAAATTATTAACATGTGAACTTCCTTGGGTTTGGGGTGTATTATTATTATTATTATACTTTTTTATTTTTTTTTTTTTTTTTACACTTTTATTCTTACACCATTAGTGTAACCTTTTCACCTTGACATAATAAACTTAGGCTACAAAATGAAGAAGAGAAACATTAAAAAAAAAGAACATAAATAAGATACAAGTTTAACTAAGAAAAGGAAGGAAATGAAAAGCATAAACAAGATATTAATAAAGCAAAAACTTAAGAATTACAACAAAAATATAAAGTAAAGAGCATGAACTTCTGAACACGCAAGCCCCTAAATACACGTTTTTTAGGCTTCAAATGACTAATCCTCTTAACTTTGTGAAAATCCTTATCTTCTTGTCTGGTTGCTAGGTGGTTTGAAAGGTAGGAAATTGACTCAGCTTTTCCAGGAAAAAAAAATGGAGGTCATTTGGACTTCTAGAACTCCAGACCAAACACTGAACAGAAGGACAGGATTTGGACTACTTGCAAACTCGATCTTACTGTCCACATGTTGCAGCCTATGTCTTACTGAATACAGATCATTTTGATATCTAGAACTCGAGATATGCAATTACGTTAGTTCTGCACCAACATCTATTTTCTAAGTTTGGCCCTCTCTTGTCTTTAACTCATCAATCAATCTTTGATTTTATATGAATATGGCCTGCATTTAAGATGAACATTTACATAAGGGTATTATACTTGCCATGCTTTATGCAAAATAAGGACTCCCATAGTTTTAAGTACAGCTTATTACTAGAGTAATCAAAGCGTTAAAATAGAAAAAACAATTTGCAAATTCTATTGGCTTAAACAAGATATTACTAAACCCCTTATCAACAGGCTTAATTGCTCTATGTTAGGGGTTAGGGCCATGGCTTTTTGGCTAATGACTCCAGACGTTGGTCTTAGGGCATTAGGTGTTGAGACACCCTAAAGCTTATCTACTTAGATAGTGCAATTATTTCCTTAAGCTCTCCTCAAATGTAACAAGCGTAATTATCAGTTGATTTAGGGTTTTGTTTTCAGGCTTTAATAGGTTAGGAGGCTACGAAACCAAAACTTTTTTTTATTATCATTATTTTTTTGCAAATTATATAATATCCCTTTTCACTTAGTTGTTTACCTTTAACAAAAGAACATAAATAATGTAATAATCAATGTCCAGCCCATAATCATATGTTAAAGTGTGTGTGTGAAAATAAGGTTTAAGAATACTTGTTAAATGAGCATATAGGAGCATAATCAAGTGCTAACAATACGAGAGTTTGTAAACCTGAATATTTCAAAAAGTATTCTAATAAGCCTTGTTATGAATATTGCAAATGAATTTTTTACTAAGATGCGTCTTAAGAACTTTAACAAAAGAACTTCTTTTACTCTGGCCATCCTAGTAACAACAGTTTTGCAAATAGTTTTTTAAAAATAGAAAACAATTTTTTTTTTTTAAAAAAAAACTACTACCCTCCCCCCAACCAAAACGAGACATTGGCCCTCAATGTCTTAAGGTAGAAAGATAGAGTATAGAAGACATTACCTGAAACAAGCAAACACTGACAAACCTGAAACACACTTAAACAAATATAAGAAGTAACAAAATAAAATAATATGCTAAAAAAAACACAAGACACAATGTTTCACAAATGAAAGGCTCAAATCTAATCTAAGCTTTTTACGGCTTTGCGTAGTTGACCAAATCTAGGCGACTCATATAGGGATCAATGACAGGGATGAAAGATTATAATTGGTCAATCAATTGTTCAGCAAGTAGCAGCAGAGGATTATGATTTGTCGTGCGAAGAATGTTTAGAAATTCCTGTTCCAACAGCTTAATCAAGGAAAGACAACAACTTATCATAAAAACCATTAACATTTAACAAACCTATAGGTTTTATGGTGAATGTGCAGTTGGGCCCAAGATGAAATATGAAAGATCTCTTCCAATGTGCCCAGACCACCTGGTAAGGCAATGAAGGCATCAGTATGGCTAAACATGGCGTTCAGCGATCAGACATTGTTGGGACCTGTAGTTCTCTCTCAATTGTTTTTCCAATGATGTCCCATTTGCTAAAGCTTTGGGGACAACCCCAAAACTTGACTGCCTCCTAAAAATGCAGCATTGACACACCTCCTCATTAACCCAAAGGCTGCCTCCCCATACACTAAATGAATCTTTCTCTCAGCTAGTACCTGACCAAGATGATTTGCTGATTCTAAAAACTCTTTTTCTTTCCTAGGACTGGATCCACAAAAAACACAAATATTTCTTATGTGATGACTTGAGGAACCTGCCATTTCTACACACTTCTATATTTGATGAATGTATGGGATGAGTAGAAATGAAGGAAAGGAAGAGAAGAATTTATAGATGAAAAATTGAAAATGCAATCATACCACCTATATATAGGCTAGTTGTAGTTCTCCACACTCTCTCTCTCTCTCTTTTATTAATTTATTTATTTTGAAAAAAACATGTATGTACAGGTAGTTGTGATTGTGGCTCACATCTTCCCTTGGTTTTACGTCCAAGAACTGTTTAAACGCCCTTTATGGGTCGGGGATAGGCTTCCCATCCAGTTTTCTTAAAAACTGGCAAACAGGGTCTTTTTTAGTCAGATTCCCAAGACTAAGTTGATCATGTTCTTTATGAAAATTGGGTCATAAGTCATGAAATGCACATTGCACATTGCCACCAGGATATGTTGCAAAAGTCAATAGAAGATTATCTAAAGATTCCTTATGTTTTGAAATAAATCCTGACTTTTGACAATTTTCACAAGCTTTGCAGAACACATGTGTGTCTTTGAACATGGTGGGCCAATAGAATCTAGATTGTAAGATTTTTGCAATCATCCTTTTTTATGAGAAATGACTCCCACGTGCCTCATAATGACAAAGTTTAATGACACTACTTACCTCATTGTCGGGAATGCATCTTTGAAATATTTGATCAGGACAATTTTTGAATAAGTAAGGGTCATCCACATAAAAGTTCTTCACTTCGTTCAAAAACTTTCCTTTGTCTTCGATACTCTAGTGAGCTGGCAATTGTCCTGAAACAAGAAAATTAAAATATTAGCAAACCAAAGGCATCGTACAAATCAGAAAGTAAGATTCATTCGGGAAAATAGTCATCGATTGGTGTGATGTTAGATTTTGAATCTGTTGTTAATCTTGACAAATGATCTACAACAACATTTTCAGTGCCTTTCTTGTCTTTGATTGTGATATCAAATTCTTGAAGTAACAAAATCCACCGCATCAATCTAGCCTTAGAATCTTTCTTATAAAGAAGATATTTCAATGCTGCATGATCACTAAAAACAACAACAGGTGAGCCAACTAGATAAGACCTGAATTTATCACAAGCAAATACTACTACAAGTAATTCTTTTTCAGTGGTGGTGTAATTCATTTGAGCACTATTTAAAGTTTTACTTGCATAGTAAATCACATAAGGTTTCTTATCTTTTCTTTGTCCCAAGACAGCACCCACGACATAATCACTAGCGTCACACATTATTTCAAAAGGTAATGACCAATCAGGAGGTTGAATGACAGGAGCAGAAGTAAGCAAGTTTTTTAAGTTTAACAAAGGCCTTATTTCACAATGTTCAGTCCATTCAAAAATATTATCCTTTGTTAGAAGGTTACTCAAGGGCTTAGATATTACACTAAAATCTTTTATGAACCTTCTGTAAAAACCAGCATGTCCTAAGAATGATCTAACATCTTTAATAGATTTTGGTGTTGGTAAGTTGGCAATTAACTCGATTTTAGATTTGTCAACCTCAATTCCTTTCGATGAAACAATGTGACCAAGTACAATGCCGTTTGTTACCATAAAGTGACATTTTTCCCAATTCAGTACAAGATTCTTTTCTTAACACCTGCTCAAAACCTTTTCTAAGTTAGTCAAACAATCATCAAATGAATCACCAAAAACAGAAAAATCATCCATAAAAATCTCAAGAAAACGTTCAACCATATCACTGAATATGCTAAGCATGCATCTTTGAAACGTGGCTGGTGCATTACATAATCCAAAAGGCATCCTTCGATATGCAAAAGTACCAAATGGACATGTGAAAGTAGTCTTCTCTTGATCTTCCAATGCAATTTCAATTTGATTGTAACCTGAATAGCCATCTAGGAAACAATAAAATTCATGACCTGCAATTCTTTCTAGGATTTGATCCATGAAAGGTAAAGGGAAATGATCTTTTCTAGTCATAGAATTAAGTTTCCTATAGTCAATGCACATGCACCAACCAGTAACAATCCTAGTTGGAATTAACTCATTTTTCTTATTCGTTATCACAGTGACTCCAGACTTTTTGGGTACAACTTTGGTAGGACTTACCCATTTGCTGTCAGAAATAGGATAAATGATTCCATTATCTAAAAGCTTAATGACTTCATTTTTCACTACTTCTTTCGTATTAGGATTAAGCCTTCGTTGCATTTCTCTAGAGGGTTTAGCATTTTCCTCCAAATAAATCCTGTGTGTGCAAATCAAAGGGCTAATTCCTTTTATGTCAGCTATGGTCCATCCTAATGTATTTTTGTGCATTTTCAGAGTCTGTAATAACTTACCTTCTTGATGTGCATTAAGTTTGGAAGAGATTATTACTAGAAAAGTTTTATTTTCTCCCAAAAATGAGTATTTGAGATTAAATGGTAACGGCTTCAATTCAGGTTTTGGTGGTTGAACACTTGAAGGTATGGGCTCAATTGATTGTGGTGGCAATTCTTCAATTTGTGGTCTCCAATTGCATGCCTTTGATTCCTGAAAGTAGACCATTTGCAAATCATCAGATTCATCAATCTCAGTTTCACTGGAAGTGGTTTGAAATTGATCATGAACTAATTTTTCAATAAAGTCCACTTCCTGTAAATCATTATCATCTCCAGGTTGCTTGTAAATGTTGAAAATATTCATCTCCAATGTCATGTTTTCAAATGATAGCTTCATCAGTCCATTCCTACAATTAATCAATGCATTAGAAGTGGCAAGAAATGGACGTCCTAAAATGACAGGAATTGAATTACATGCTTCAACAGGTTGTGTATCCAAGACAACAAAATCCACAGGATAAATGAATTTATCAACTTGTACTAACACATCCTCAACTATTCCTCTAGGCACTTTTACAGATCTATCGGCAAGTAAAAGAGTTACAGAGGTTGGTTTTAACTCACCTAGATTGAGACTTTGAAAGACTGAATATGGAAGTAAATTCACACTAGCTCCAAGATCAAGTAAGGCTCTTTCAATTTTATGTTCTCCAATAAAGCAAGAAATTGTAGGACAACTAGGGTCTTTATATTTCAAAGCATTATTGTTCTGACGAATGGCACTTACTTGTTCGGCTAAAAAGGCTTTCTTTTTCACATTCAGTTTTCTCTTCACAGTGCACAAATCTTTCAAAAATTTAGCATAGAAAGGAACCTGTTTAATAGCATCCAACAAAGGTATATTGATCCTTACCTGTTTGAAAATTTCAAAGATTTCAGAGTTGTGATTGACTTTCCTTTGTTTGGTCATGGCATGAGGAAATGGAAGTGCTGGCGGGGAATCAGCCTTCTCTTTGCAATGTTCAGGTTCAACCCATTCCTTACCCTCAGAGATAGACTCATCATCTTTCTCACAAGGTTCAAGAATGGGTTTGTCAATAACCTTACCACTACGAAGAGTGATGACTGATTTGACTTGATCCATGTGTTGGCTTCCAGAACTACTCGCATTTACATTGTATTGCCCTTTTGGATTTTGCTGTGGTTGAGATGGAAACTTACCTTTCTCTTGGAAACTGAGAGCAGATGTTAATTTTGCAAGAGCATCTTTAAAATCTATCATGCTTTGAGCAAGTTGAGTGTTGATTGTCTCCTGCTTTTCAATGAATGCATGCAATGTTTCCTCAAAATTTCTTCTAGGAGGTGGAGCATAAGGAGGTGCATATCCATGAGAATTTTGAAAATTATGGTATGTTTGAAACGGTGGCTGTGAAGTTTGTGCATTGTTGTTATCACTCTTCCAACTGAAATTTGGGTGATTTCTCCAACCAGGGTTCTTTGTTTGTGAGTATGGGTTATGGTTGGGTCTTTGGAAACTGTTTAAAGCATGAGCTTGTTCATAGAGGCATTCCCTAAAAGAAGGAAAAGTTGGACAATCATTTGTTGAGTGTTCCTTGGTTTCACAGATTTGACACACAATGTCTTGAACAGATTTTAATTGACCACTCTTTTTCAATTCAAGTGCTTCCACTTTTCTAGCTAAAGATGCAAACTTGGCTTGGAGGTCATGATCTTCCCTAAGGTTTTGCATACCTCCACTAGATGTATGAGGTTGAGTTTTACTTGGTGCCTCATAAGTACCTGTGGTGTCCCAATTTTGAGCATTTTCGACTAGCAAGTCTAGGTACTCCATTGCTTCATTAGGGTCTTTATCTTCGAAAGTTTCATTGCACATCAATTCAACAATTTGTCTATCTCTAGGTGTTAAACCTTCATAAAATGTGAAACCAATCTCCATGTTTCAAAACCATGATGAGGGCAAGTATTAAGCAAATCTCGATACCTATCCCAACATTGGTAAAATGTTTCTCCTGGTTTTTGAGTGAAAGTGATGATTTGTCTTTTGAAAGAGTTTGTTCTGTGAGACGGAAAAAACTTCTTTAAAAATTGTTGTTGCATTTCATCTCAAGCACGAATGGATCCTGGTCTCAAATTTTGTAGCCATGTTTTAGCTTTATCTTTTAATGAAAAAGGAAAAAGCTTTAATCGAATGGTGTTCATGCTACAATTTGAGTCATTATAGGTATTACAGACCTCCTCAAATTCTCTTAAATGCAAGTATAGATTTTCTAGGTCTAAGCCATGAAAAGAAGGTAAAAGTTGAATAATGTCTAGCTTAAAATTAAAGTGAGATGCATCTGGAGGGAAAACTATGCATGAGGGTGCACTTGTTCTTGTGGGATTCATGTGGTCTCTAAGTGTTCTCCTATGGTTATTCTCATTATTCTCATTATGAAGTGATTAATTATCTTCTTTGGCCATATTTTCTGAAAATGATGAGGATACCTTACAAAGTCAACCACTTAATGTACGTGACCAAACTCTAATGCACGTGTAAGAAGAGAATAAAAGGAAGAAAAGAAAATAGAAGAAAAAGAAACAAAACAAAACAAAGAAAACAAAAGTTAGATAAAATGAAAAGTGAAAAGAGAAAATAAATTAAATATTATAATTTATACAAGAATTTACCTCCCCGGCAACGGCGCCAAAAACTTGACACGACCAAAAGCTTGATGTCTTCTCCCAAGTACAGGAGTGTCGAAGTAATAAATAACCCGGCAAGACCAGGGTCGAACCACAGAGAGGTTAATTGTGTAAATTATAAATAACAATGCAACAATAACAACAACAACAACAACAATAATAAAGAAGAGAAGGAAGAAATTAATGAGAACTTTGAGTTGAAAGATTAATGTAAGGATTAAACAATGATAAAAATAAATGTCAAGGTTAGAGGATCCACTAATGGTACTTCAAACAAGTATAGTATAAACTCTTATTACTCAATTGGAAACCACATATAAAAGAGGTTCCAATCAGATTATAAATTGTTAACATGATTACATTAGTTATCTTATTCGAATAAAGCTAATACTTGTAAATGTTGGCAGGCATTCATGATTATAACTTATGTTAACAACAAATCAAGTTCCTTTCATAGCTCAGGTGTCGGTTATACCATACAGTATGGGCTATGAAAGTACCAAGTATTTGTTGTACCAAGTGTTATACAACATAAATCTAGATTAACCATTTAACAAGCAAAAGTATTAAAAGTGAACAAGATAACAAATATAAAACATGTTAGTATCCAACGCTAAGGTCCATGTTAAGTTTATATTATACTTATTCTTACACCATTAGTGTACCCTTTTTACCTTGACATAATTAACTTAGCTAAACATAATGAAAGAAAGAAACATAAATGAACAAGATAAGAACATAAATGAGAAAGAAGTTAACTAAGTAAAGGAAAGGAAATTAAGTGCATAAACTTGATATTAATGAAAGCAAAACATAAGCAATACAAAGAGAGAAGGCAAGAGCATGATCTTGATCTGGAAACCAAGATGGCTCAATACATGGTAAGTTCCTTCTTTTATAGGCCAAAATTTGGAACTATTGATTTGTTGACTAATTGATGGGTGGGTGGCCACATCTTGACTTGGTGACAATCCTTATCTTCTTGTCTGAACAAGACGTCATTGCTAACATCATAATTTTCCCAGAATCCTCAAGAATGTTCTAGGAAATTGTCTCAGCTTTCCAACAAAAAAAAGATGAGGTCATTTGGACTTCTAGAACTCAAGATATGGGTTGAACACTAAATAGTGTCTGGGCTGCAGGACAGCTTCGAACTTCTTCGTTGTTCCTTCAGTTTGGACTTCAAAATGGCCTTTTTAAATCTTGGGCTCCGCATGAAAGTTATAGGCCTTTGTCTTACCTTTCCATCCATATAAAATAGACCTAAATCCGAGATCTAGAGCTCCAGATATGATCCAATTACCAAGAAATGTTCCGGTTTGGACTGTACCGGCATCTCTTTTCTCAGTTTGGCCATCTCTTTGTCCTTTCACTTTCAATACTTAAACTCATCAATCAATCCTTTTATTTATGTGATAGGCCTGCATTTAAGATGAGCATTTACCATAAATTAAGGTATCTTATAGTATTAAACTTGTTATTATAAAACATGCTTTAGTTAAGGAGTTATTGATACTTCAAGTGCAAAATGATGATATAAAACCTTGATAAACATGCACTTTTAACTACTAATCAGCAATCATGGGACCTTTTGGTTTTCAGTTGTGCCCAAGTATTCAAAAAATTGTTCCACATGATCGAACCATTCGGTTAGGTCATCCCTTAAAAATAATAAAGAGTCCAATTTTGTTGTTTTGGAGGAGATGATCTGCTAGCCCCCATTGCTGCCTTCTCTGTGATGGTTGTCGTGGTTGGGATTCCCTTGATTTGCGATTAACATATTTGAAAGTAAATTAAGAGTTTCCTCTAAATGGTGGAGCTTATCGTTCATTCCCAACTCCATTCGCTAAAGACCATCTTGAACTACCCCGAGTCCAAATTCCAAGTGCTCAATGCGCTCCTTGTTGGTTCCCATTACTAATCCATCTTTGATACCAATGATAGGTCCCAACACAAATAATATAAAGGTTCTCTTTGGGTGAGAATTGTACCATAATTTTTAACTTAAAATACTTTACTTCTTATGAAAGCATTGTGACACGACCAAAAGATTAATGTCTTCTCCCAAGTGCAGGAGTGTCGAAGTAATAAATAACCCGGCAAGAACGGGGTCGAACCACAGAGAGGTTAATTGTATAAATTATAAATAACAATACAACAACAACAACAACAACAACAACAATAACAACAATAATAACAATAATAGTAATAGTAATAGTAAAATTAATAATAATACTCGGTACGTGGCATTGTTATACCTGAGAATGATCTAAATGATCGGGTCACAAGTTTCTAACCTATATACTGATTTTATGAAAAGATCAAAGAGATTTATTATATAATATAAACAGATTTCTGATGCGAATGAACAAGGCAAGACCAACAATGTCAGGATCCTTGATCAAACACAGAGCATACTTAACGTACATAAAATATAACAAGAATGTAAATAATAATAATAACAATAATAATAATAATAGTAATAGTAATAATAATAGTAATAATAATACTAGTAGTAGTAGTAGTAGTAGTAAAGAAGAAGAAGATGAAGATGAAGAAATTAATGAGAACTTTGAGATGGAAGATTAATGTAAGGATTAAACAATGATAAAAACAAATGTCAAGGTTAGAGGATTCACTAATGGTATTTCAAACAAGTATAATATAAACTCTTATTATTCAACTGGAAACCACACACAAAGGACGTTCCAATCGGATGATTTCTCATTAATAGCTCATTATAAATTATTAACATGATCATATTAATTATCTTATTTAAGTAACACCAAACTTTTAAATATTGTCAGGAATTCATGATGCTAACTTATGTTAACAACAAATCAAGTTCCTTTCATAGCACAAGTGTAGGTAATACCATACGGTTGGGCTATGAGAGTGCCAAGCATTTGTTGTACCAAGTGTTATGCAACACAAATCTAGATTAACCATTTAACAAGCAAGGTATTAAGAATTAGTAAGATAAAAAGATAAGACATGTTAATACTAAACATTAAGATCCATGTTGAGTTTACACTATATTTATTCTTACACCATTAGTGTAACCTTTTCACCTTGACATAATAAACTTAGCTAAACATAATGAAGAAGAGAAACATAAATAAACAAAAAAGAACATAAATAAGATACAAGTTAACTAAGAAAATGAAAGGAAATGAAAAGCATAAACAATATATTAATGAAAGCAAAACTTAAGAATTACAAAAAAAATAAAAAGAGAGAAATAAAGAGCATGAACTTGATCTAAACAACCAAGCCCCTAAATACATGGCAGATACCTCCTTTTATAGGCCAAAATTCAGAATTATTGATTTGATGACTAATTGTTGAGTGGGTGGCCAACTCTTAACTTTGTGAAAATCCTTATCTTCTTGTCTGAATAAAACGAAATTGCTAGCATCAAAAATGGGACCACTTGAAAACATGAAAGTTGTAGGAAATTGACTCAGCTTTCTAGGAAAAAAAATGGAGGTCATTTGGACTTCTAGAACTCCAGATATGGGCCAAACACTGAATAGTGTTCTCGCTGAAGGACAGATTTGGACTTCTCCGTTGTTGCTATAGTTTGGACTTGCAAACGGTCTTCTTAGATCTTACTGTCCACATGAAAGTTGTAGGCCTATGTCTTACTGAATGTTTGTAAAAATTTGAGATCATTTTGACATCTAGAACTCGAGATATGACCTAATTACCGAACAGTGTTCCAGTTTGGACTGCACCAACATCTCTTTTCTAAGTTTGGCCCTCTCTCTGTCCTTTCAATTTCCATACTTGAACTCATCAATCAATCCTTTGATTTATATGATAGGCCTGCATTTAAGATGAAAATTTACCATATATTAAGGCATTTTACAGTATTATACTTGTTATTATAAAACATGCTTTAGTTAAGGAGTTATTGCTACTTTAAGTGCAAAATAAGGACATAAAACCTTGATAAATACGCACTTTTAAGTACTAATCACACCCCCCCAACCAGCTTATTACTAGTCCCTAGTAATCAAAGCGTTAAAATAGAAAAAACAATTTGCAAATTCCATAAAGCAAGGCATTCATCATTCAACTTCCATTAATCTACCCAGATAAACAAACTTTCATTAAATTTATATATATGCTCAATACCTCTTAAACAAGATATTACTAAACCTTTCTTTTGTGCTCAAAATATCAACATATAGTTATGGGGCTTTACTTGGAAGAAAAACAAATTTTTTCTCTAATGTTTAAGGTTAACTTCCTTGGGTTAGGATTATTATGTTTTATATATATACATATAACTTAAAACACAATGCAACTTTAACCCATGTAACGAGCTTTTGGCTAATGACTCCCAGACCAGTTGGTCTTAGGGCATTAGGTGTTGAGACACCCCTACAAGCTTAGTAACTCGGGTTGCAGATATTGATACTTAGATAGTGCAATGTTTGATTTCCTTAAGCTTTTCTCCTCAACCCATGTAACAAGCGTTGGGCCAATAGCTCCCAAGTCAGTTGACTTTAGGGTATTAAGTGTTAAAACACCCCTTCAGGCTTAATTGCTTAGGTTAGGGAGGCTAAGAAACCAAACTTATCTACCTTTTTATTATCATTAGTTTTTTTTGGTTTTTTTTTTTTTGGTTTTTTTTTTTTTTGCAAATTATGTAATATCCCTTTCACTTAGTTGTTACCTTTAACAAAAAAATAAATAATGTAATAATCCAATGTGCAACCCACAATCATATGTTAAAGTGTGTGTGTGAAAATAAATATTTAAGAATACTTGTTAAATGAGCATATAAGCATAATCAAATGCTAACAATACGAGAGTTTGTAAACTTGAATATTTCAAGAAGTATTCTGATATATCTTGTTAAGAATGTTTACTAAGATGCGTCTTAAGAGTCACTTTAACAAAAGAACTTCTTTTACTCTGCCATCCTAGTAACAACAGTTTTGCAAATAGTTTATGAAATAGAAAACACAATTTTTTTTTTTAATATATCAACTACTACCCTTTCCCCCCAACCAAAATGAGACATTGTCCTCAATGTCTTAAGGTAGAAAGATAGAGTATAGAAGACATCACCTGAAATAGCGAACATTGACAAACCTGAAACACACTTAAACAAATATCAAAAACAACAAAACACAATAATAAAACCAAAAAACGCAAAGTTTTTACAAACGAAGGCTCAAATCCAATCTAAGCTTTTTACGGCTTTTCTTAGTTGACGAATTTATGCGACTCATGGAGGGATTAATTACAGGGATGAAAGATTGTAGTTGGTCAATTAATTGTTCAGCAGTAGCAGCAGAGATTATGATTTGTCGTGCTGAAGATGTTAGAAATTCCTGTTCCATAGCATGATCAAGAAAAGACAATAACTTATCATAAAAACCATTAACATTTAACAAACCTATGGGTTTATGGTGAATATGCAGTTGGGCCTAAGAGGAAATATGAAATATCTCTTCCAATGTGCCTAGACCACCTGGTAAGGCAATGAAGGCATCAGCATGGTTAAACATTGCATTCAATCGATCAGACATTGTGGGGACCTGTAATTCCTCTCCAATTATTTTTCCAATGATGTCCCCTTGTGCTAAAGCTTTGGGGACTACCCCCAAAACTTGACTACCTCTTAAAAATACAGCTATTGGCACTCCCCCCATTAACCCAAGGCTACCTCCTCCATACACTAAATGAATCTTTCGCTCAGCTAGTACCTGACCAAGATGATTTGTTGATTCTAAAAACTCTTTTTCTTTCCCAAGACTGGATCCACCGAAAACACAAATATTATTTATGTGATGACTTGAGGAACCTGCCATTTCTACACACTTCTATATTTGATGAATGTACGGGTTGAGTAGAAATGAAGGGAAGGGAGAGAAGAATTTATAGATGAGAAATTGAAAATGCAATCATACCACCTATATATAGGTAAGCCGTAGTCTCACTCTCTCTCTCTTTATTTATTTATTTTAAAAAAGCATGTGTATGTACAGGTAGTTGTGATTGTGACTCACATCTTTCCTTGGTTTTACGTCCAAGAATGGCTTAAATGCCCTCTATGGGTCGGGGAAAGGCTTCCCATTCAATTTTCTTAAAAACTAGCAAACAGGGTCTTTTTTAGTTAGATTCTCAAGACTAAGTCGAGCATGTTCTTTATGGAATTGTGGCCATAAATCATGAATTGCATGATGCACATCTCCACTAGGGTGCGTCTCAAGAGTCAATAGAAGATTATCTAAAGACCCCTTACTCAGGCTATCCTTAATGAATTGTATTTTATCTTCATGGTTTACAGATATCATTCCTAAAGAACAACATGTGGCATTACAAGTCCATCTAGCACATCTGTGATAGACTTTCAATCGTTTTGCACGACATTTCTTTGCAAAAGTGCTTTTACCTGTTCCGGGCATGTATGAAATGAAAGAATTAGAGGACTCACCTGATAATCGGACCTTTGCTTCAATTAGCCAACGAATATCTTCAGGAATTCCATGGTTCATTAACAACCTCAATCTTTCACACCTAGCACGGTAAATTTTTGTAATCGCATTCTGAGGCAGAGCAGGAAAATACTTTTTCAATTTTTCAAGAGTGGTGTCCATTTTCAACTAAGAATTGGGGGAAAGATTCAAAGAAAGGAGAAAGAGCAAAGAATTGCACAAATATACACACAGATATCTGTTATCATGGGAAACTGAAAGAACCGACTTAAGAGTCACGGAGTACCGTTATCCGCCATTTGACCGAGGTGAAAGGGACTAGCAAAACAAAAGTCACACCAAAAAGGAACACACAAAAAAATGTGAGAAAAACAAAATAATCAACCTTTATCTACAAGATCATTCAAACCAATGGATTCATTTTCACTAGGAAACTCATCAAAGTAAGCTTTCAAACGATGTCCATTTACCTTCAAAACATTGTCATTCTTTGAATTCTCAATATCAAGGGCCCCATAAGGATACACATGTTTCAAAATAAATGAACCACTCCATTGTGATCTTATTTTTTCAGGAAATAAATGGAGTCGAGAATTATAAAGCAAAACTTTTTGACCAGTATCAACTTTTTGATAATTTTCACAAGTTTTGTAGAATGCATGCGTGTCCTTGAACATGGTGGGCCAATAAAATCCATTCTGTAAGATTTTTGCAGTCGTCTTTCTTGATGAGAATTGACTCCCACATGTTTCAGAATGACAAAGTTTAATGACACTACTTACCTCATTTTCAGGAATGCATCTTTGAAATTTTTGATCAGGACAATATTTGAATAAGTTAGGGTCGTCCCAATAAAAGTTCTTCACTTTGTTCAAAAACTTTCCTTTGTCTTCAGTACTCCAGTGAGCTGGCAAATCTCCTGAAACAAGAAAATTGATATTTTTAGCAAACCAAGGCATTGAACTAAGAGAAAGTAAGGATTTGTTAGGAGAGTAATCATCGATTGGTGGGATGTCAGATGTCAAATCTGTTGTCACTCTTGACAAAAGATCAGCATCAACATTTTTGGTGCCTTTTTCATCCGTGATTTCTTCCTGAGAATAAATCATTTGCAAATCTTCATATTCATCCAACTCAATTTTACTCAAAGTAGATTCAAGTTGATCATGAATTAATTCTTCAATAAGATCTACTTCTTATAAATCATTATCATCTCCAGGTTGCTTGCAAATGTTAAAAATATTCATATCCAATGTCATGTTTCCAAAAGATAACTTCATTAGTCCATTCCTACAATTAATCAATACATTAGAAGTTGCAAGAAACGGACGTCCTAAAATAACAGGAAATGAATTACATGCTTCAACAGGTTGTGTGTCCAAGACAATAAAATCCACAGGATAAATGAATTTATCGACTTGTACTAACACATCTTCAATTATTCCTCTAGGCACTTTTACAGATCTATCGGCAAGTAAAAGAGTTACAAAAGTTGGTTTTAACTCACCTAGATTGAGACTTTGAAAAACTAAATATGGAAGTAAATTCACACTAGCTCCAAGATCAAGTAAAGCTCTTTCAATTTTATGTTCTCCAATAAAGCAAGAAATTGTAGGACAACTAGGGTCTTTATATTTCAAAGCATTATTGTTTTGAAGAATGACACTTACTTGTTCGGCTAAAAAGGCTTTCTTTTTCACATTTAGTTTTCTCTTCATAGTGCATAGATCTTTCAAAAATTTAGCATAGAAAAGTACTTGTTTAATAGCATCCAACAAAGGTATATTG
The DNA here is from genome assembly GCF_005239225.2 of Populus alba. Lineage (NCBI taxonomy): Eukaryota > Viridiplantae > Streptophyta > Magnoliopsida > Malpighiales > Salicaceae > Populus > Populus alba. The sequence goes on along the minus strand of NC_133300.1, from coordinate 8,975,044 downwards.
ATCCTTACCTGTTTGAAAGTTTTAAAGATTTCAGAGTTGTGATTGACTTTCCTTTGTTTGGTCATGGCCTGAGGAAATGGAACTGCTGGTGGAGAATCAATCTTTTCTTTACAATGTTCAGATTCAACCCCTTCCTTACCCTCAGAGATTGACTCATCATCTTTCTCACAATGTTCAAGAGTGGGTTTTTCAATAACCTTACCACTACGAAGAGTGATGACTGATTTGACTTGATCCATGTGTTGGCTTCCGGAACTACTTACATTTGCATTGTATTGCCCCTTTGGATTTAGTTGTGGTTGAGATGGAAACTTACCTTTCTCTTGAAAACTGAGAGTAGATGTGAATTTTACAAGAGCATCTTTAAAATTTTTCATGCTTTGAGCAAGTTGAGTGTTGATTGTCTCTTGCTTTTTAATGAATGCATGCAATGTTTCCTAAAGATTTCTTCTAGGAGGTGGAGCATAAGGAGGTGCATATTCATGAGAATTTTGGAAATTATGGTGTGCTTGAAACAGTGGTTGTGAAGTTTGTACATTATTGTTATCACTCTTCCAACTGAAATTTGGGTGATTTCTCCAACTAGGGTTGTATGTTTGCGAGTATGGGTTATGATTAGGCCTTTGAAAATTGTTTAAAGCATGAGCTTGTTCATGGAGGCATTCCTTGAGAGAAGGCAAAGTTGGACAGTCATTGGTTGCATGTTCATTTGTTTCATAGATTTGACACACAATGTCTTGAACAGATTTTAATTGACCACTCTTTTTCAATTCTAGTGCCTCAACTTTTCTAGCTAAAGATGCAAACTTGGCTTGGAGGTCATGATCTTCCTGAAGGTTATACATACCTCCACTAAATGTATGAGGTTGGATTTTAATTGGTGCCTCATAAGTGCCTGTAGTGTCCCAATTTTATACATTTTTAGCTAGCAAGTCTAGGTACTCCAATGCTTTATTAGGGTCTTTATCTTTAAAAGTTCCATTGCACATCAATTCAACCATTTGCCTATCTTTAGGTGTTAACCCTTCATAAAATTGTGAAACCAATCTCCATGTTTCAAAACCATGATAAGGGCAAGTATTAAGCAAGTCTCGATACCTATCTCAACATTGGTAAAATGTTTCACCTGGTTTTTGCGTGAAAGTGGTGATTTGTCTTTTGAAAGAGTTGGTTCTATGAGATGGAAAAAACTTCTTTAAAAATTATTGTTGCATTTCATCCCAAGCACAAATGGATCCTGACCTAAAATTTTTTAGCCATGTTTTAGCTTTATCTTTTAATGAAAAAGGAAAAAGTTTTAATCTAATGGTATTCATGCTACATTTTAAGTCATTATAGGTGTTACAAACTTCTTCAAATTCTCTCAAATGCAAGTATGGATTTTCTAGATCTAAGCCTTGAAAAGAAGGTAAAAGTTGAATAATGCTTGGCTTAAAATTAAAATGTGATGCATCAGGAAGGAAAACTATGCATGAGGGTGCACTTGTTCTTGTGTGATTCATGTGGTCTCCAAGTGTCCTAACACGGTTATTCTCATTATTCTCATTATGAAGTAACTGGTTATCTTCTTCGGCCATATTTTTCTGAAAAAGATGAGGGTACCTTACAAAGTCTACCACTTAATGTATGTGACCAAACACTCATGCACGTGTAGAAAGAGAATAAAACAAGAAGAAAACAAAACAAAACAAAACAAAACAAAAAAAGTTAGATACAAGAAAGTGAAAAGAGAAAAACAAAATAAATACTATAATTTGTACAAGAATTTACCTCCCGAGCAACGACGCCAAAATCTTGACACGAACAAAAGATTGATGTCTTCTCCCAAGTGCAGGAGTGTCGAAGTAATAAATAACGTGGCAAAAACACGGTCGAACCACAAAAAAGTTAATTGTATAAATTATAAATAACAATACACAACAACAACAAAACAACAACAACAACAATAATAACAATAATAGTAATAGTAATAATAATATTAATAGTAATAATAATAATAATAATAATACTCAGTACGTGGCGTTGTTATACCTGAGAATGATCTAAAAGATTGGATCACAGGTTTCCAGCCTATGTACTGATTTTATGAAAAGATCAAAGAGATATATTATATAATATAAACAGATTTCTGATGCGAATGAACAAGGCAAGACCAACAATGTCAGGATCCTTGATCAAACACAGAGCATACTTAACGTACATAAAATATAACAAGAATGTAAATAATAATAATAGTAGTAGTAGTAGTAGTAGTAGTAGTAGTAGTAAAGAAAAAGAGAAAGAAATTAATGAGAACTTTGAGATGGAAGATTAATGTAAGGATTAAACAATGACAAAAACAAATGTCAAGGTTAGAGGATCCACTAATGGTATTTCAAACAAGTATAGTATAAACTCTTATTATTCAACTGGAAACCATACACAAAGGACGTTCCAATCGGATGATTTCTCATTAATAGCTCATTATAAATTATTAACATGATCATATTAATTATCTTATTTAAGTAACACCAAAACTTTTAAATATTGTCAGGGAATTCATGATGCTAAACTTATGTTAACAACAAATCAAGTTCCTTTCATAGCACAGGTGTAGGTAATACCATATGGTTGGGCTATAAGAGTGCCAAGCATTTGTTGTACCAAGTGTTATGCAACATAAATCTAGATTAACCATTTAACAAGCAAGGTATTAAGAATTAGTAAGATAAAAAGATAAGACATGTTAATACTAAACATTAAGATCCATGTTGAGTTTACACTATATTTATTCTTACACCATTAGTGTAACCTTTTCACCTTGATATAATAAACTTAGCTAAACATAATGAAGAAGAGAAACATAAATAAACAAAAAAAGAACATAAATAAGATACAAGTTAACTAAGGAAAGGAAAGGAAATGAAAAGCATGAACAAGATATTAATAAAAGCAAAACTTAAGAATTACAAAAAAAATAAAAAGAGAGAAATAAAGAGCATGAACTTAATCTGAACAACCAAAGCCCCCTAAATTACATTGGCAAATGCCTCCTTTTATAGGCCAAAATTTGGAATTATTGATTTGATGACTAATTGTTGAGTGGGTGGCCAACTCTTGACTTTGTGAAAATCCTTATCTTCTTGTCTGAATAAAACGAAATCGCTAGCATCAAAAGTGGGACCACTTAAAAACATGAAAGTTGTAAGAAATTGACTCAGCTTTCTAAGAAAAAAAATGGAGGTCATTTGGACTTCTAGAACTCTAGATATGGGCCAAACACTGAACAGTGTTCGGGCTGCAGGACAGATTCGGACTTCTCCGTTGTTGCTATAATTTGGACTTGTAAACGGTCTTCTTAGATCTTGTTGTCCACATGAAAGTTGTAGGCCTATATCTTACTGAATTTGTGTAAAACGTTGAGATCATTTTGACATCTAGAACTCGAGATATGACCCAATTACCGAACAGTGTTCTAGTTTGGACTGCACCAACATCTCTTTTCTAAGTTTGGCCCTCTCTTTATCCTTTCAATTTCCATACTTGAACTCATCAATCAATCCTTTGATTTATATGATAGGCTGCATTAAGATGAACATTTTCCATATATATTAAGGCATTTTACAGTATTATACTTGTTATTATAAAACATGCTTTAGTTAAGGAGTTATTGATACTTTAAGTGCAAAATGATGACATAAAACCTAGATAAATATGCACTTTTAAGTACTAATCACATTAGCTGTTTAAATAGCCAGAGTCATATACTAATAAAACTGAAAAACAAGGGAACTTTAAATGACTAACAAAATGGAATTACATAGCATTACTTAGAATATAATTGATGGTAGTAAATGGTGTAAAACTCTAAACAAATCCTTCCACTTCTGCACGATAAGCCACGTCCCCTTCTTCTCATTCTTAATGGGTTCTTATGTTACTTTTATTGGCTTCTCCTGTTACTTTTATTGTATGCATTTGTTACGTACTTTTGTTGCATGCATTCACTCGCGTCCAGCTCATTCAAAATATTTGGGATTCAATTTATGGCCCCTCTTAAAATGACATGGTCTCTTAGATTCAGACTGTGGCTTAACACTCTGTTAGTGATCATTCCTCCCATATTAGTGGGTTATTTAGAGTCTCTTTATTTTTACAATTACAAGCATTTGCTACCATATACGCCTTTTTAAGATGGTATTATATAGTACAATCATAATCTTTAATGAGTTTTATCCACTCTTTTGTCTTATATTCAACTCTTTTTGCCACATCAGGGCAAATATCATAAAGGTAACGTCTCCATACCTTTAGGGAAAGTATCATAGAGGACTTGGGAACTGTAAAGGTAACGTCTCCATACCCTCAGGGCAAATATCATAGCTACCAATTCTAGGTCGTGTACTGGGTAATTTACCTCATATATCTTTAAAATCTTGTATGTTTAAGCAATTACTTTTCCATGTTGCATCAAAACACATCCAAATCCCTTTTCTTTAGGCATCACTATATCATAAAGGTAACGTCTCCATACCTTTAGGGAAAGTATCATAGAGGACTTGGGACCTGTAAAGGTAACGTCTCCATACCCTCAGGGAAAATATCATAGCTACCAATTCTAGGTCGTAAACTGGGTAATTTACCTCATATATCTTTAAAATCCTGTATGTTTAAGCAATTACTTTTCCATGTTGCATCAAAACACATCCAAATCCCTTTCTTTAGGCATCACTATAAACCATAAAGCTCTCAGTTCCTGATGGGAGTGTCAACACAAGGGAAGTGGTAAGTCTTTTCTTCAATTCTTGAAAGCTTTCGTCGCACTCCTTCGACCACTCTCATTTCATATCATTTTTAGTAAAGGCGCGTTAGAGTTGCTATCAATGAAAACCCCTCAATAAATATGATGTATACCCCTGCAAGTCCTAGAAAGCTACGTGTTTTTAGTTACCGTTAGTCGGTATTTCCCATTTCAAGACTGCTTCAATCTTATAAAGGTTTTAAAAAGGATAACCTCTGCAAAAAATGACGTGTCTTAAAAGGTTATCTTTTCCAGCTAGAAGTCACATTTATTCAATTTAGCATATAGTTGATAACTCCTCAAAGTCGATAGTACTTGCCTCTACTACTATTCATGTTCTTTAAATGAATTTTAATAGACCAAAATATCATCTATAAATATTACAACAAATTTATCAAGGTATGGCTAAAAAATTCGATTCATTAGATCTATGAAATGTGTTGGGGCATTCGTCAACCCAAACACAACACTAAAATTTTGTAGTGTCTATATCAAGTTCTTAAAAGTAGTCTTTCAACACATCTTGTTCTTTAATCTCTATCTAGTAATACCCTAACCTCAGCTGGGAAGGATCATCAAGTATGTTTGATTGACTCATAATTGATTAGTATGTAAAAGTGCATGTTTATCAAGGTTTTATATCATCATTTTGCACTTGAAGTATCAATAACTCCTTAACTAAAGCATGTTTTATAATAACAAGTCTGATACTATAAAATGCCTTAATATATGGTAAATGTTCATCTTAAATGCATGACTATCACATAAATCAAAGGATTGTTGGTGCAGTCCAAACTGGAACATTGTTTGGTAATTGGGTCATATCTCGAGTTTTAGATGTCCAAATGATCTTAAATTTTTACACAGATTTGGTAAGACATAGGCCTACAACTTTCATGTGGACACCAAGATTTAAGAAGGTCGTTTTCAAGTCCAAATTATAGCAACAACGGAGAAGTCTAAATCTATCCTGCAGCCTAGACACTGTTCAGTGTTTAGCCCATATCTTGAGTTCTAGAAGTCCAAATGACCTCAATTTTTTTTCCTGAAAAGCTAAGAGAATTTCCTAGAAATTTCATGGTACATATGGTTTCAGTTCTGATGTTAGCAATGATGTTTTATTCAGACGAGAAGATAAGGATTTTCACCAAGTCAAGATGTGGCCACCCACTCAACAATTATTCATCAAATCAATAGTTCCAAATTTTGGCCTATAAAAGGAGGCATTTGCCATGCATTTAGGCATCTTAGTGTTCAGATCAAGATCATGCTCTTACTCTCTTTCTTTGTATTTTGTAATGTTTAAGTTTTATTTGATGTTATATTAATCTCTTGTTTATGCTTTTCATTTCCTTTCCTTTATTTGTATAATTATGTTCTTATCTTGTTTATTTATGTTTCTTTCTTTCATTATGTTTAGCTAAATATATTATGTCAAGGTGAAAAGGTTACACTAATGGTGTAAGAATAAGTATAATATAAACTCAATATAGACTTTAATGCTTGATACTAACATGTTTTATATGTATTGTCTTGCTCACTTTTAATACCTTGCTTGTTAAATAGTTAATCTAGATTTGTGTTGAACAACCCTTTATACAACAAATGCTTGGCACTTTCATAGCTCAACCGTATGGTATAACCTACACTTGTGCTATGAAAGGAACTTGATTTGTTGTTAACATAAGTTATTACCACAAATACCTAATAATATTTGCAAGTATTTGCATTACTTGAACAAGATAATTAATGTAATCATGTTAACAATTGTAATCTAATTGGAACCTTCTTTGTGTGTGGTTTCCAGTTGAGTAATAAGAGTTTATACTATACTTGTTTGAAATACCATTAGTGGATCCTCTAACCTTGACATTTTTTTTTATCATTGTTTAATCCTTACAGTAATCTTCCATCTCAAAGTTCTCATTAATTTTTTCCTCTTAGTAGTAGTAGTAGTATTACTACTACTATTATTATTATTATTTACATTCTTGTTATATTTTATGTACGTTAAGTATGCTCTATGTTTAATCAAGGATCCTGACATTGTCGGTCTTGCCTTGTTCATTCGCATCAGAAATTTGTTTATATTATCTCTTTGATCTTTTCATAAACTCAGTATATAGGCTGGAAACCTATGACCCGATCTTTTAGATCATTCTCAGGTATAACAACACCACGTATTGAGTATTATTATTACTATTTAATATTATTATTACTATTACTATTACTATTATTGTTATTATTGTTGTTGTTGTTGTTGTTATTGTTGTATTGTTATTTATAATTTATACAATTAACCTCTCTGTGATTCGACCTCGGTCTTGCCGAGTTGTTCATTACTTCGACACTCTTGCACTTGAGAGAAGATATCAATCTTTTGGTCGTGTTAGTAATACGCTGCGGGTCAAGTCAAATTTTTCTTGAACATAAACAAAATATCAAATATTGCTAATATTTTTTTTTAATGGAAAAAAAAATTAAATCATGTGAGGATTTACCCAATGTAACCTGATTGACTTTACTAGTCCAAAAACAACCTATACAACCTGTGAAAACAAATTTTAACTAAACAAAATTCAAGATGATATGTTTTCTTAATATTAAAATAACAACATATTGGACTAACCTTGGACACCTCGAGTTAACATGTCAAATTCATAACTCGAGCTATAAGACTATGATAATTCTATAGAAAGCAAATCAAAATGAATTATTAAGCCTAATTCTCAATCAATCCAATATTGAAAGATGAAATTGAAAAAAAATCAATTAAAAAAAGACCTAAAAAATAATTTGGGTTAACATGTCAAACTTGCAACCTGAGTAATAAAACCGAGATAACACCATGAAAAGCAAATTGAAACAAATTATAAATTTCAATCCCTGACCAGCTTAATATTGAAGGATGAGATTAGAAAAAGAAATCAATTAAAAAAAGAATATATAAAACAATTTGAATCAATCACCAAACCTATGACCCGGGTCATTAGACTGAGATAACCTTAAAACAATTACCTGATTTAACTCAAGTTAACCTGTCAAATCCATAATTTTAATCTTGAGACTGAGATAACCCAATAGAGAGAAAGTCAAAACAAACTATAAAACTCGATTCTCAATCGTCCATGTCGAAACTAATGTTGAACAACAAAATTTATAAAAATCTTAATTAAAAAAAATAACATAAAAAATAAGCAAAGTTAACTCAAGTTAACCGTTAAGAACTATTACTAAGTCATGAGACCAGGATAGCTTAATGAAAAATAAACAAAAAAAAATCATAAAGCTTAATTCCTAATTAAACATAATATTAATTAATGAAATTAGAAAAAAAAAATCAATTTTAAAAAAAATAAGTCAATTAGGTTAACCCGCGACCCTGATCATGAAACATGGACAACCCAACTAAAAGCAAGTCCAATGTTGAAGGAACTTGTGACTCAAGTAATGAGACTAGTATAACCTCTTAGAAAAAAAAATTAAAAAAAATAACTTGATTTAACCATGATTAAAATGCCAAAACTTGTGACCTTGATCATAAGATCAAAATATTCTCATAAAATAACAAATCATAATAGATTATGAAGTTCAATTTCCAACTAATCAAATATTGAATGATAAAATTTAAAAATAATCAATTAAATAAAAGAGACAAAATTCAACCCGAGTTAATTCATGTTAATTTATTAAGTATTACTATCGTGTCATGAGATCAAAATAATCTAATGAAAAGTAAACAAAATAAATCATAAAATTTAAATCTTAATCAAATCAATATTAAATAATAAAATTAGAAAAAAAAAACTAATTAAAAAAAATTATGAGTTAACTAGGATAATCCGTCAAATCAAGTTAACCCGTTAAATCTGAAGATATATAGCTAGCTTTGTGTACAAGAACTAGAAAAGGGAACTAATGCTCTGCGCTAACTCTACCAGTGTAGTATTGTAGAAGCGTCTCATTCACCGAGCTTTGGAATCTCGTAGTTTTGTACCCAACATTTAAAAAAAAAAAAAAGGTGGGGGTGGGGGGGGATACCATGGTAAGAAAAGGAGATATGCCGTGTACAATAATAACTCGACTGTACATCTTGATTGCGCGCGCCGGACAGGCCATTACATGCCCTACAAGTAGTAGATAATAAAACCCAAAAGTAGATATGCAATCTAGTAATGTGTCATGTCCACTCCGCAGTTAGCAAAAAATCCACAAGACCACAACAATCCCTATCATAGACTCTCAGCAACAGCTACGTGTCGTTATCCATTAACTATAAAAAGTGAAAAGGAGAATAACGCCATTTTGCTTACCAATTAATGCCCAGCATTCACAATATGATGCAACCAAAACAAAGTTCAGAGTAACTATAAATGCATCATTCACAAAACTGACAAAACATAAGCTGAACGATGGCAATTTTTTTTTATTTTTTTTTTTGGTACTAACATGACGATTCAAGCAAGTACTAGGATAAGTAAACCTAAACATGTGACTGAACATATTTTGTTGTCTTACAAGCAAGGAGCATTCATTCCAGGGCAATTAGCAATAGGGCAATGATAGGCTGTGCTATTTCCACAAATCGAAGGTGAAAATCTACAAATGCTAAGTGAAAGAATCAATGACTGTTACAGATTAGCAGCTCTTAAAACTCCCAAATCATGTGCTCCCAGGAGCATCACTTCCTACAGCAGGCTTGCGATTCAAGTAACGAATAACAGCATCTTCAGCCCTGTTGAGTTCAAAATAAGTACAGATGAGCGGATGTTTCTTTTTGAGCAGTCATGTGCAGGCTTTCATAAATTGAATTAAGTGCCCAAATCAGTCTCTTTTTGACTGTGCATTAGAATCCTCAACACATTTCCCTTTGTTAATCTTGATAACTTTGTCTGGGCATCATCGCTGCCGATATGTGAATTGTGTGAATCGTTAACAGAAACAAGCATGATAGTGTGGTCAATTAACATGTCTTGGTATCAAAACTAGACAGGAAAGAGTGAATAACCATTTGGCAAGTTGCATGTGATGCAATCGCATGTCAGAACCCATGTTTTTAATCTTTCAGGAGATATTGCTTTCAGCAGGCAACATACATTTTATCATCTAACTCATATTCTAAGGTGAATTCTGAACAAGACTAGTCATCAATTCAACAGTAGCCCTCAAATAATGTGCAAATGGATGAGTGGACCTAAAACAGTAGCTAAGGATCAAATAGATGAAAATATTAAGTCTTCAAACAAGGAGAAATTGCAATTGAGCTTACCATGGTTGGTTAAAGAAGTCCGAGTGGCGCTCTTTCTCAGCATTTCTGCTAGCTTCTCCAGCTACCAGCCTCAAATCCTTGCTTTGAGATTCAATCAGAGCATTGACAAATTCCACAGGTGATTGACTAAATCCAAGGAAGAATGCCCGTCTCCTACGATGTTCATGAATTTTCCTTATAGCAGTACATATTGCCTCATCACAGGTATCAATCTCTTTATTCTTCTCAGCATTTGCCAACAAAGCAAACAATTCCCTCTGTATTGGAAATGGCACATCCACCAGCACATCATAGCAGACAGTTCCAGCTGGACTATTCCCTGAAAGCTTAATTTTATGCTCCAAATGTATCGGCTGTGGAGGAGATAAATGCGGAGATATCCTCTGTGAAACCATCGTGAATTTCATCATTGATTCCCCAAATACTTTCTGAAGAGGTGCATCGCAAATGAAAAATGAAGGGTCATCAGGGTTCTGCAGTTTCCTAGCCTTCACATAATGCCAAATTGCAGCTATTATTCTAGGACGGGTTTCAACCTCTATACCAAGAACTTCCATCAAAGCTGGAGAGAGCTTAAATTTATCAGGCACATAATTCATTTCCAATCTTATATTCACAGTGAACTCTTTATCCCCTTTTCTCTTGACTTCAAAACCCTCGTGAGGTGCAGGTGATCGAGCATGCTCCCATATGATGATATGATTATCAGGATACAGTCTCTGATCCAACTGAATGGTCACTCTCTTGAAAAAAGATGAGAACTTCGGGTACAAGGGGTTTGATTTCTGGACTGCTCCAGGCTGGTCAGGGTCTAACCCATCTTCCAAGATTCTCCCGATAACTTTAAGAGTCCAAGTAGGAGGCTCAGCATTTGGCTTCTTGGGGATTGTTCTTGTCTGATTGGCAAATGTATTGAAGACATAAATTCGAAGGGTTTTCTGCACACAGGGAGGACTTTTAAGGGCCTCCTGGATGTCAACCTTCTTTCTAGCTAAAGCAGCATCAACCCGAGCTTCAAACTCAAGAAGCTGTGTGTACAGAGCAGACTCTGGCAGAATCGCAGCTACTCTATCTTGTAGCTGCTTCTCTGGTAGCTTCTGCTTCTTTCTACGTGCAGCAGATGAGAGATCCATAGGTTTCAATGGTGAAACCATGCTAGAAAAGGGAACACCAGGAGGCCTACCCAAAGGTTTCTGAGGGAGCCGTTTTGCACTAGCATTCCCGGGAGTTGAGAATGACGGTGAAGACGAACCCAAATTACCTATGCCAACATTCTGAGTTTGGTTAAGAGAGATCCCTTGTGCTTGGAGTTGCACATGAGCTGCTTGAATTTGAGCAGCATGAACTGCTTGTGCTTGGGCGTGAGCCTGCTGTGCTTTCAAGTGAGCTTGCACAGTAGCCTGTGCTTGGGACAGCTGGAACTGACCACCCTGAAAGGCAGCACCCATTTGACCTTGTGATTGTGAGAAGGATGGGTTCGCTCCCATCGATGGATTGACCATCCCCGAATTACCAAGTGGTGACGAAGATTGCCCCAAACTCTTTGGTGTGGTGTTGTTGTTCATAGATAACCAATCCCTCTATCAATTATCCACTAAACTAGCCCAAGAACAAGCTAGCAAAAACTACGAAATCCCCAAGCAACTTCAAGCACACAAAGCATCAAAAACCTTAAAAAGAAAAAACAAATCCAAACAAATTGCAGCCCTTAGGAGTCAGGAATCAAATTTGAACAGAAATAGGGAGATGTACGCCCTAGAAAAGCCCTAATCTTTAGTAGAAAGGAAAAGTGAGTGAGCTTCAAGAGACAGAAATGAAAAACCCTAATTGCACCGGAGATGTTAATTGAGCACAAGAATATTCTGTTGTTCTAGATAAGGAACATTAAAATAAAAATAAAATAAAATAAAGGAAAAGGACTTTGAATTTGGATTTGGATTCGTTAGAACAGAAATGTGAAAATCAGAAAAGAAATGAAATCTTACGTGAGAGAAAAAGTCTCCTGCGTCTGTTTTTTTTATTTTTTTATTTATTTTTCTCTAGTTTGCCTCCCGCGTCATAGTGAGCTAAAGCTGAAGAATTTGCTTTGCAGTGCCAATGGAGGAGAGAGAAGACTGCCTTTCATTTTCATTTGCTTTGCAGTGCCAGTGGAGGAGAAAGAAGGTTTGGGTTCATGGACAATGGGCCCAAGAGGCCTAAATTCAATAATGGATTACGAGTGCTTTCTCACCAGGAAACAAGTCGAGAAGGTTATCCGAAGATGGAATCCGATCTGTGATTAGAAAAGGTATCGAAACACAAATCTCATTTTGCTCAACAGGCAAGATGCAATCACCCTTGAGTTATTTATATCAATCGTTGAAACGCGTATTTGGCAAATTTCTTAAATGTTATTTTGACTTTTTTTTAATTAGATTTGTAGCGTAATGAAATATTTCATTGCTATGTTTGGTATGAAGAAGCTTTTTCTTGTGATGTAACTTACTGTACATCACATAATTTAAAATTTTAAACAGTGTGAGTACAATTAGTCAAGGAAAAAGAATCCAAATATTAGTCATTTTATTTTGTTTTTATCTTGGCTTCATCCTCAATATTGCAGTTCCAGTTCAAAAAAAAATATGGTTGTTGTTATGTTTTAAAAGCATTTAAGAAAAAAAATTATTTTTTTATTTACTTCAAATTAATATTTTTTTTATATGTATTTTTAAATCATTTTAATATGTTAATGTCAAAAATAATTTTAAAAATAATATATATATATATATATATATATATATATTATATATTTTAATACATTTCCAAACAAAAAACAATATACTCTCAGACATCTTTAAATCTTAGATCTGGGATGCTGCCCAGCCCACACTGTATAAGATCCATTGTCATACCCGCGCAATATCGCGGACTGGTGACATGTTTGTGGGTTTGTGGAAAAAATCATAAAAAAATAATAAAAAAAAATCATATAGAGAAAAATTGTTGCAATCCACAATATTTTCAAGGAAAAAAAATACAAAGCTAAATTCTCAACCAGATTAATATTAAAAAAATAAAATCGCAAAGATAATTTTGAAAAAAATCATAACAAAAAAAAAAAACATTGTAGCAATCTATAGTGTTTCATGAGGAAATATACAGCTGTAATTCTCAACCAACTTGTTGCAATATTGTGGTCACACAAATTAATTACCCTAACTTAAAACACAACACATAAGATAGTATAAAACAAGTAAGGGGTCGATCCCATGAGGAAGGTTCAAGTCAGATTTTTATGCTAGATGATATGTACTTTGGAGGGAGTTTGGACGTTATATAGGCTAAAGCAAAAGAAAACAGAAAACTATCAAGCAAAATTAAATAAAATCATAAAATTATCAAGAGAACAAACTTTAATTGGAAGTAAACATCCACTTACGAAAATCATAATTAATCATGGAAACGAAACATCAATTTACATTCTGAATATTTATCTCTTCTTAACATTGGTTAGTTAACAGATCCGCTATGTAAAACCTCTGGGCGAAAAATCATAAATTGACTAATTTCATGTAAAATAAAAAAAATCATAATTCTCGATCGGGTTATCAAAAGATTTGTGTGGATCCTTCTAATATGATGTCTTAGCTTGGGTTAAAATTTCAGATTTTTTTGACAAATTCAAATAATTCTGAAATTTGACGAAAAATCACAATTTAACTAGTTTTATGTTATTGGATTATAATTTTCAATCCAACCATCAGTTAAGCTGAAATTTTATAACAAACCTTAAAATATATTGAATAAAATCTTGTTAAAATTTTAAAATAAACAGAGCTCGGTAGTTCTAGCAAAAAAATAAGGACCGTCAAATAAAGACAAAAATACTCATTAAGAGTGGAATGGTTATTTGCCATTGAAAAGAAAACAAACAAGCTCTCCTTCTCTTTTATTAACTCCCGAGTGGGCAGAAACAAAAATATAAAAAGAAAGAACAAATATAAAATATAAAAAGTAAGGAAAAACAATAAGAAAATTGAGAGAATAACTTTATAAACTTACAAGTTCAACTTATAAAACACTAAAATCAAGTGAAGGAAGGATAAATTGATAAGGGGAATTCGTCTAACTTTGGAAGAGAAAGAGAAATTGGAAGAAAAGCAATAGGTAAGCATGAGAAGTCTGGATTTAATGTTTGATTTAGATGTTTTCTTAAGCTTACTTGATTAAGTTAGGAAGTAATTTCATGGAATTTTACCTTAGTTTCCCTTAAATCCTTGATTTTTGAACTTAGGGTTCTTATGTGAATTTGGGGGAATTAGGAGGGGAAGGAAAAATGATGAAATTGAAGTGAAATAGAATAAAAACAAGTTGAAATAACAAATAAATTAAGAAAAATTTAGGGGAGGAAAAGAAACATCACATTCAGCCAAATGAAGGAAAGAGTGGGAGAATGAGTTTTGATGTTAATGTTTAGAAAAAATCATGTTTAATCATGATATTTGAAAATGTAAGAAAGACTAAATGAAGAAACAACATTTAAGTTGAGAAAAAGAAAAAGAAAAAGAAAAATAATAAGTAAATTCAAATTAAAAGAGAAATAAACTAGTTAAAAGAAAATATGGAGACAAGATGTCTAGATTGTGTTTGAATATAGTTCTTACATATATTTTGATAAAATAAATAATATGATGTAAGGGCGTAAATAATAAAAGGATTATTTGATGGAGGAATTATGAACATAAAGTAAGAAAAAAAGTAACTTGAGTTATATACAAGGTTGTAAGTAAAATAATGATGTTATATTTGAGAATGAATTTTTATTAGAACAAATTAAAAATAAAAATATTGCGTGCTTTGTGTTTTGGCATGTAAGAAAAATATTGATGGACTAATGATATAATGACACTTGATTGATTCAGGAGTTGTGTCTGGAGATGGTTATCATATAGGAGGAATTGATTCATCCCGAGTAGAAGGTAGGTGAGTCATCATCTTATTTTGTAATTTTTAATTTTTAATTTCCCTAAATATCTATGTTGTTTATTTAATTGATGTTAAAAAAATGGAGCAAATGAATAATTTGAGTTATGATTGTGTGAATTATCGGTAAATTATGTTAAATTACTGGGTTTATTGACTAACAAAAGAGGTTAACCGGATATGGGGTAATTCGTATGGAATTACCAAATTGTTTGGCTAACAAAAGAGGTTAGTCGGATGCTGGGTAATTCAAATTGAATTACTGGATTGTTTGACTAACAAAAGAGATTAGCTGGATGCTGGGTAATTCATATTGAATTACCATATTGATTTTGGTAACCGAAATGGATTAGCCAGATTTTTGGGTAATCAAGAGAATTACCAGGTTTATTGGTTAACAAAGAGATTAACCGGATAAGGAGCAATTCATATGGAATTACTGGGTTGATTGACTAACAAAAAAGGTTAGCCAGATGATGGGTAATTCGAATGAAATTACCGAATCTATTGGTAACCGAGGAAGGAAAACCAAAGTTCTAAGTAATTATATGGAAGTGTTAGATTTATTTGGTTATTAAGATGAGTTAGCTGGATTTTTAAGTTTTGAAAAGATTATGTAAATTAAGGGATTGAGTTAGATTGAAGTAGAAGTATTAAATTTCAAAGGTTAAGAGTAAATAATTAATATTAGACTAATATAATGAGTAAGTTAATTAATATGGTTATTGTTGAAACAGGTACACCGCGAGGTGATGCAAATCGTTAGATATAGGAATTCTTCTATTTATGAATTACCATTTTAAAATGTAATATTCATGTCTTTACTTTCAGTGTAAATCCTCTTGTGTTGTAAAAAAAATCAAACAGAAGATGTGTAGTATGTAATACACGTATTACTTTTATGTCATAAAAATCAAGTAGAATGTGTAATATGTAATAGATGTATTATATATATGTATAGTTGCTAGTATGACCAAATCATTTTCAAAATGATAAGATAAGATTTTAATATAAATATAATATGACTCTTACTCTTACGATTGCATTTACGTAGTTTAGAGGCATATATGTAGTTAGTTAGTATTTATTACTTTTAATGAAGAATTTGTTTTATCTTTTGAATTTTTTTAGTAGTACTTTTATGTTGATTTACTAATTACTATTATGAGACTTGAATATATTGATAAGTATAAGTATTAAGTTATTGTTTAATGAATGGAATGTGATCTAGGATGATTGGATCAAGATGGAAGTCGTAATGACATATAATAGAAGTGTTGTCGATAACTTGGTACCAATAAAAATAAAGGAAACTCTATTGAAATTTTCAAAAAAAAAAAATCCATAATTTTAGACATATTATCCAATACTTGAAATTTGAAAAGAAATATTTGGAGATTTCATGACATTATAATTTAAGGGTGTTACATGCCGTATAACTAACCCTAACCATCAAACACTTACAGTGTCAACAATAGTAATTTAATTTAATGGCAGCCTTAAGAATTAGATAAGTTGATTAATTAAGAAAACATAACTGTCTGTAGTCTATATTTGAGTTAATTGAATGTTCTTTCTAAGATTAATAACGTAGATCCGTCACAATTATTAAACTCAGTTCCTTCACAAGTTCATATACCATAACTCCGGTTTTGATATCAAATTTAGCAATAGATTGTCTACAATAATAACTTAGAGTCTGGTCTAGCAATTAAAATAAACAATCATAAAAAAATAAAGCATAAGAGAACAAACATATTCATCATATAAACTGAAAAGAAAAGGTAAAATAAATCTCACAAATCTTGAAATCTAAAGGTTTTCGTGTCCTTGCAACCAAGAAAAAGAGTTTAGTCTTGCATGTTTGTTGAACAACTAATCAAAAAGAAGAAGTAATGCACGATTTCAGGTTTCTTAGAGGAAGGGGGCATTTTTATCTTCTTGGTCAGCTGCCCCCTTTTCTTCTCTCATTCTTTTTATATCCTAGGAAACCGTAGTCTCTATTTTACAAAATAATCCTCATATAAGTAGATAGTTTACATTTAAGTACTTCAATAACTAGATTCCTAAAAAAGAAGAAATAGTCTTGCATGAAATATTCAAGCTTTGACCTAGAGGAGCTAAATTGCTAAAATAAAAACTTGGATGTCGGTTTAGATGCTTAGGAACGTAATTTGGACTCGTTTCTTCATGAAACCTGTTTGCTAGCAGAATTTAGTTGTCATCTTTGAAAAATCATATCTTCCTCATATGACATCTTCTTCTTCTTCTTTTTCCTGAAATTTGGAGCATTGATAAGTCTTTGAGTCAGGAATCCAAAAATATTGAGTTTGCATCCATTGAACTTCTGTAGCTCCAGATATTCAAGTTGGAATGGTCAAAAGTCAACACTAACAGATTGTGAGATTTAACTTTGAATGATGCAATTTCCATGCTCTTCCTTATTTTATTTTCTTGCCTTATATATCTAGAAAGGTATAGATGTTAGCTTTTTAATTCCAATGGAATCACTTCATTTCAATCTCTAGAGCTCACACTCTGCAGAAAATATTGACTGAAGGTCAAATCTGTCAATTACCATCAATTTACTCTTTTTTGCATCTTTCATCTAAAAATACCTTCAAAACATAAAACAAAGAATATTAAGGCATTTTATATATAAAAACATAGGCAAAGCACTAGTTAAATGTTAGTGAAACTATCAAATAATATGATTGCATCATAGCTCAATATTAAAAATAATAAAATCGATAAAAATAATTTTGAAAACAAATCATAAAAAAAATAAATTCATGTGAGGAAACAATGTAGCAATCCACAGTGTTTTAAAGAAAAAAACTATGAAGCTAAATTCTCAACCACCTTAATATGAAAAAAAAATAAAATCGACAAAGATCATTTTGAGAAAAAAAAACAAAAACAGTCATAAAAAAAAAACCATATGGGGAAATACTATAACAATCTACAATGTCTTAAAGAAAAAAACTACAAAGCTAAATTCTCAACTAGCTCAATATTAAAAAAATAAAATCGATAAAAACAATTCTAAAAAACCACAAAAAATATTAAAAAAAAAACATAATTTTGGGGAAAAAAGCAAAAAATATGAAAAAAAAGAGGAAAATAAACATGTAGAGAAAGTTAAAACTAAATTCTCAACCAGCTTAATATTAAAAAAAAATCAACAAAGATAATTTTGAAAAAAAAAATACATGGAAAAGTTAAAGCTAAATTCTCAACTAGCTCAATATTAACAAAAAATTTGATAAAGATAATTAAAAAAAAAAACATGTGAGGAAATATTATAGCAAAACAAAAACTATGTGGGGAAACATTGTAGCAATCCACAGTGTTTTAAAGAAAAAAACTATGAAGCAAAATTCTCAACCGGTTCAATATGAAAAAAAATAAAATCGACAAAGAACATTTTAGAAAAAAAATCATAAAAGAAAGAAAAAAATCATGTAGAGAAACATTGTAGCAATTCATAATTTTTTTTAAAAAAAAATATAGAACTATATTCTCAACCAGTTTAATATTTAAAAAAATCGATAAAGATAATTTAAAAAACAAAAAAAAACAAAAAAAATAAAAAGAAGAAGAATACAATCTGGGGGGGGGGACATGTAAAACCCAAAAAAAAGGGGAAAAATAAAAAAAAAATGGGGAGAAAAATTAAAAAAAAAAAAAAGAAAGGAAAGTTACAGAATTTTTCCACACACGTCTTAGAATATTACTTAATTTCCAAGAATATCAATTAATACACAACGATCTCCTATCTAGCCTGCGGCACGTGGAATCAAATTGAAGAAGATTTTGCTAATTGACACATCTTATGGGCGGAAATTACATGCAGTATAAGTTGCCAAAAGAACATACATAAGCTATCCTTCTCATGTATACTGGTCTGACCATGACAATGACCTAAATAAGGGCATGTAGCTGATTAGCTACTACAAGGCAATCAAGTCCTTGAGCTCCAAAGTGAGAGCCATGGCCATCATGATGAACCCAAGAGACAGACTAACTATAAGAAGCTGGACCTCTCTTCACAAACCAAGAAAAAGCAGATGGGTTGAAGCAAGCAAGAATCCCACCAGCCGTCACATAGAGAGGATAAAAACTTGCTGCAGAGGATACCAATCCAGGGAGGTGGGTTTTGGTGGAGACAAAGGGAAGCGACCAGATTCCTCATGGAGAGAGCCAGAGCCCAGTGTCAATGTGGGCAGGTTAATTTCTGAGATTTGGATGTGGAGAAAAGGTGAGTTTTTTGGGGGTTTCTGTGAGTGATCAAGAAGCGGGGGCCGTGTAGATGTGAGAAGGAGAGAAAGGGACATGGTGTTGAGTTTAGATTCTGGGACTGAGTCACACTCACTGCCATTGTTCTTATTTAGGGATCATGACTGCATAATTTGCTGCGTTACATTAATTTTTTTTAATGTAAAAAAAAATTAAAGACATTGTTAATTTCTTTTTAGTATAATTGCAAGTAATGTGAGGTGGTTATTTTAGCGAGTCTGAAAATAACTGTTAAAAATAAAAGTATTAAAATAAATATTTAAGATAGATTTTTTTAATAAATATTAAAATAATAACATATTGGATTGAATTGATTCAATTTGTGTTAATCTGTCAATCTGCATACCAATTTATGAGATAATGATAATCTTGTAAGAAAACAAATCAAAAAAAATTATGGAACTCAGTTTTTAATAAATTAAATGTTTAATGATAAAATTAGAAAAAAATCAATTAAAAAAAATAACTCAAGTCAACCTGGTTTAACCTACTTAACTTATGACTCGGGTCATGATATCAAGATAATCTAATAGAAAATAAATTAAAATAAATTATAAAGTTTAATTTTTAATTAACTTAATATTAAAAGATAAAATTAAAAAAAATATAAAAAAAACTTAAATCAACATAATTAACCTTCATAAAAACCCCACCTCCTCTAGATTATTGTTATTATTATTATTTTCTTTGGACCGTGCAAGGCTCAGCCTGCCTAATGCTAACTAAACAAATGCCTTGTTTGTTTCAAGGAAAATGAATTCCAGGAATTCATTTTCCTCAGTTTCCCATGTTCGATGACTATTTGGAAAATAAGTCAAAGGAAAATTAATTCCAATCAACTAAAAATTTCACTTTCCTCGCAGGAAAGTGTTTTCCTTTCCTTGTCAAAAGGAAAACACTTTCTTATTTTTACCTCCGTTGATAAAACATATCTTTCCTTTCTCTACATCTCTGGCCAAAAACAAAAACAGTTAAAAAGCAAGAAGATTTGAGAATCACACTCTTCATTTCAGGTATTTTTTCCCTTAAATTTTTGTATTATTTTTGTATATTATTTCCTTTATGTTTTTATGTTCTTCGTATTTTTTAGATTTGCAAGAATAATAGCAAATAATCCTTGATCTTGTTTGTCTGTTCCGAAAAAAACTTTTATTTTTGTTAATTTATCTTTTGCCTGTCAATTTTTTTTTCTCATACCCAGTTTTATTCTTCATCTCCTTGTCACATTCAAACAACATCTGCAGAAAAACCCAACCAATTTCTCATCACAATCAAGCCATAAAACACTTTTTTTTTTTTTCATATTCGACAGCTTCTTGAGAGAAATAAAAATTCCCAACAATACCCAACCAGCCCCTACCCTGTGACGGATCCAGCACAAAGAGAGAGACGCAAACAGGAAGGGAAACTGTCGGGTGAGAGAGGGATGAGAACTGGGGATGAGGAGCAAATCCTTGAGGTCTAGCTCTCCTGCTCCTTGCCCCTTGAATATGTGATGGTGTCCTGCTTCTTCAGAGAACAGGGGATTTGTGAGATAGAACCGAGAGAGAACAGGGGAAGAGAGACAACCGAGAGAGAACGATCTGTGATAGGCGAGAGAGAACGAACAGTGATAGGCGATAAAATTATTAGTGGAAATGAGGGGAATTAGGGGGAATCAGAGGGGAATGAAAGGGGAATTTGAGAAAACGAATGAGAGACACCGATTGAGAGGGGAATGAGAAACCGATTGCAAGGGAATGAGAAACCGAATGACAAACTGAATGAGATGGGAATGACAGTGGAATGAAACCAAGTGATGATGGGAATGAAAGGGGAATGAAATCGAATGATGATGGGAAGGGGAATAAAACCAAATGAGGAGAAACTGAATGATTATAACACAGGGAAGGGGAATGAAACCGAATGAGGAGAAGGAATGAAACCGTCTTTAATTTTATGGGAGAGAGTTAGAGATAGGCGAGAGAACAGAGAAAATTATGTTAATTTATTCATATTGTTGTAGTAGAACCAATTATACTATATTTATAATTTCAATTATAAATTGTGTTTAATAGCATAATGAAATATAATGTAATATAACTCTAAGTAGGTATTGTTCCAAAATAGAATAGAATTGAACCTAGCCATGAACTCGATTGTGTGTTGTGTTGCCGTATACGAGGTGATTTTCGAAACTTATGTTTATTTAATTATTCGATAATCACATTATTTTTTAGAATTAAAATGATTGATGTTATTGATCGTTGTGAACTTTTGAATTGTATAGTCAGTTTCTTTGAGCATAATTTATTGTATTGATTGTGTAAGTATTTTATATGCTTTTTTTAATATTTATTTCCCTATATTTTTAGGTTTTGTTATCAGAAAACTTCAATTTCATGTTATGGATAGTAAGATAATTAATGCAGCATGCATGGGAGCAGCTGTAATTGTGATAGCTACAGGGGTAGCTATTATTGAAGAAGATAGAAATAGAATTTATATACCAAGAGAACCATATATAAATGCAATTGCTCAATGAAAATTCTATATTGACAGCATTTTGAACCGAGGTGATTGACATTGCATTAAACAAATTCGTATGAAACTTGTTGTATTATATAGATTGTGTGATGTTCTCACAAATTGTAACCTATTACGATCAACTCAAAATGTGTCTATTAGGGAGTAAGTAATTGTGTTCTTACAAATTGTAGGCCAAAACCAAAGATTTCAGGTTATTAGTGGTATATACTATAGGTCTATTGAAATTATCCATCGTTACTTTAGAATTGTTTTAAAAGCAATTCTTAAGTTATACAAACACTTTATTAAAGAACTATAGGATACAGTTCCAATAGAGATAATGAATAATAGAAGATTCTATCCTTATTTTAAGGTATGAAAACAATACCAATATTTTTATGAATTAATTAATTACATTCAGAAGAAAATGTTATAAATTATTTTTTCATGTTTATATAGGATTATGTGGGAGAAATTGATGGTACCCATGTTCCTGCAAATGTTCCTGTTGAGATTCAAGGAAAGTTTCGAGGTCGAAAAGAAGGAACAACACAAAATGTTTTAGCAGCTATAACTTTTGATTTGAAGTTTATATATGTTTTAGCTGGCTGGGAAGAAAGTGCCCATGATTCACGGGTTTTAGGTGATGCATTATCAAGATCTAATGGTCTAAAAATTCCAGAAGGTATATAATAAAATATGTATTATATGCAATAAACATAGAAAATGTCTTATTACATAATGATGGTAATAGGTTTTTTTTTTTTTTTTGTAGGGAAATATTATCTTGGTGATGTTGGTTACGGTATTTGAAAAGGAATCATTTCTCCTTTTCGTGGAGTTTAATATCACTTGAATGAGTTTACAGAACGTTCACTAGAAACTGAAAAGGAGCTATTTAATCTTCGACACTCTTCATTGAGAACCGTTGTTGAGCGAGGGTTTGGTATTTTGAAAAGTCATTTTAGATCAATTGATGGAAAATCTTTTTGGTCTTATGAACCACAAGTAGATGTTGTGCTTGCATGTTGTATTATTCATAATCACATAATGAGGGTTGATCCTTATGACTTTCTTATGGAGGAAATATATTCGGATAGTGAACCAATTAGATGAACAATCAACTTAAGTCAACGGGAGGAAAGGGAAGAGAATAGGGAGTGGATAACAAAAAGAGAAATGATTGCCTTAACCATGTGGAATGATTATAACACTCAAAGAAACTAGTAATTGAGTGTTAATTATATGTGTTTGTTTTTATTATGTGTTGCTTGAGTTTGTATTATATTTGTTATGTATTTGGAGTAGATGTTGACTTTATTATAATTTCTCTTTTAATTATTAATTGTAGTTTTTATATGAAATTTATTAAATCAAAATATTGTATGATTTTATTTTGTATAAATTTGTAATTTCTTTTTTGTAGAAATGAGTTCCACGCAAAATGAAAAATGCAAAGGCAAGCACTTCATATGGTCTAAGCCTATGTCTCACATGTTGCTTGAGATATTAGCTGAGGTGGCACTTAAAGGAAGCAAAACTTCTTTTACCTTTAAAGCAGAATCTTTTGTTAAGGTGGCTACAGAAATCAGTCAAAAGTTCAATGTGCAATGCGAGCCTAAGCATGTGGACAATCATCTCAAGACTGTGAAAAAAGAATGGGGAATAATAACCAAGCTTAAAAATAAAAATGACTTTGGCTGGGATGATTGTTTGAAGATGATTACAGTTTCGAAAGATGTATATAATGAAGAAGTAAAAGTATGATAAATATTACACTCTTTGTAATTTTTATATTTACTTTTGTTTCTAAAATGTTATACAATGAATTAAAAAATTGCATATTCTATACTTTATGAATAGGCACATCCCAATCATTACAAGTATCTCAACAAAAAACTTAATATGTACGAGATAATGACAATTGTTGTTGGAAAAGACATAGCAACCTGAAATTATGTCAAATCATATGCAAATGTCAACTTGGAAGAGAACACTGAAGAGCAATCAAATTCAATTGAAAACGAAGGGGAATATGAAGAAACTTCAAAAGGAAAAGAGACATCTTCCTCTAGTACACAAAAGAGGCAACATAGAAAGAGAAATCGCATGTATGAAGATGATGGTGTTGAAAAGTTGTATAAACAGATTGGAGATGTAGCATTTGCAATTCAAAGTCTCAGCAAAAATCAACTTGATGTTAATGTGTTGTATGTGGAAGTAATGAAAGTTAAAGGCTTTGATGAGATAACTCTTGGGGATGCATTTGATCATTTGGTCTAAAATGAAATGTTGGCAAAAGCATTTATGGCAAAAAATGCTAATTTGAGGAAAATTTAGGTTCAGAACTTTGTGACCTAACACTACTACAAGCCTGCTTGCTAAGATGGTTTGAATATGTTCAAAATTTGGATTCAAACTATGTTTGTTATTTGACAAGTATGTTAACTTGTTTAATTCAGTCTAGCATATTCATGTTTGTAATTTGAACTAATATGTATGTATATGACATCGAAACGTAATATTTATGCATGACTATGTTTGATGTTAGGTATTTATATTTATTTCTTGATGATTATTTGATATATATTAAAGGGATAATTGACTTTACCCGTAAAAAAAAAAAAAATTTATCCAAAAAACCCATCAAAATATTTTTGTATCTTTTTATCTTTTAAAAAATACTTCATACCAAAAACAAAAAACCCAAATATATAACTCTTACCATAAACTAATTTGGCATTCTTCATATGAAAAAAAAAAACTTATTTTAAGCTTTTAAAATTGAAAAAATATATTAATACGTTTTACTTAAAAAATATTTCACATGCTTATTTCTATATAATATGATATGACATATATAGTTATATTTTATAAAATAAGCTATGTATGAATATAGCATATAATAATAATAAAAAAAAAATTCATCATTATACTTTTTAGATTTCATTCTTTTATTGTAAGTGATTAAATATTTATATTAAATAATATATATATATATATTAGATAAACTTGAAAAAAAAAATTTAATTCATTAATAAATTATGTTCCAGTTCATTTTCCATAACATAACCAAACATTGGAAAGTGTTTTCCTGTTCAATTTCCATAATACTACCAAATATCGGAAAATATTTTCCTGAAATTCACTTTCTCTGGAATTCACTTTTCAAAAGGAAACAACTTTCCTGCAAACAAACGCTACTTAATATTAAAAGATAATCCAATAGAAAATAAATTAAAATAAATTATGAAGTTTAATTTTTAATTAACTTAATATCAAAAGATAAAATTAAAAAAATATATAAAAAAACTTAAATCAACAGAATTAACCTTCATAAAAACCCCACCTCCTCTGTATTATTGTTATTATTATTATTTTCTTTGGACCGTGCAAGGCTCAACCTGCCTAATGCTAACTAAACGAAGATACGAAGATTTTCCATGCATTTTATTATCACTAATAATCAAGGTTGCCAATTCCGTTTCGGTAGGTGTTTCGTTTTTTCAATTGAAACGGAATGTTTCAATTTCGGAGTGTTTCGGCTTGCCGTTTCGGAGTTGTAGTTATATATATATATATATATATATATATATATATATATATTCCACAAACATAATTCAAATTCAAGATAAATTAATTATAAATTATACAATACAAATATAATTTCAAAATTTAAAATATTTCTAAATAGTCAAGATTAAATAGATCTTTAACTTAAAGTAATATAAACCATATATATTAGTGATAAAACTAATTTTAAAAAATTAATATCATTGTTAATGAAAATAGTAATAATAAATTTCAATATTATTATTAATATCATTGCTATTGAAAATAATAATGAAAAAAAGCTTTTTTATAATCGAGTGGTTTAATTAATGAAATTGAACAAGATTTAATTTGATTCAATGGCTTTTCAAGAGCGGAACGGAACATGTAGAATGAAACCGGAACGTTTCGGGCGGAATTTAGCCGAAAAATCTGGAACGGACCGAGATTTAAAATGAGATGAAATTTATTTCGTTTTGTTTTATTTTTTGAATTGGTATAGAATATTTCAATCATTCCGGACGGAACAGAATGGAAATGACAAGCTTGCTAATAATTAATCGCCCGACTGCAACCACCCACCCTCTTCTAGACTGTCCTTTTCCTTGAGTGTACCAGGAGCGAAAAGGCTATATCCCTGTCGACCTAAACTTTTCTTCAACTTTTTGAACAATCCAGCTTGCCTCGAGGGTGTTTCCGTTTAACTTCCATGTGCCTGCCAAAAAACTGTCCAAAATGTAAATACAAATGCCCATGATGCCAACCATGAGAAGCAGGAGTATTAACAATTGATGTAAACTGAGTAAATGAACAAACAATTCCATTGATATTAACTGTTACGATTAATCATTGCTTCTATTTTGCAGAAAAGGGGCTTTTTGAGAGGATGAGGCAACGCCACAATTTCCCTTTTCTTCATCTTTCTCCATCTATCTTGGGCCTTCCTCCAAACCAATGCATAAATCCTATAGCTATTACAGCAGCTCCAATGGATAGAAGGAATTATATATATATATATATATATATATGTATATAGACACACACACACACACACATGATTTTAAAATAATCAACCCAACTCAATCATAAATATAATCCAGCATCCAAAGGACCTCGCGTTCCAAGACCCAAAGCAAATTAATGACAATCAATGCAAATTAATTCCAAGAGTGCAAATAGCCAAATATATCAACAAACACAGGACCTATCTTGGCTAGACACCGAATTGGAATGCATGGCCCAAGAAGTCATTGGTCGCATATCGTAATAATATCAAGCTAACATTTGAAGTTTGTTGGAATCCAAGGTGGGTTTTCTTCTCATATATACCGAGAAGAGAACCGCTCCTAGCAAAGCCCTTTCCATGACCAAAGAAACTATTGAAGAATGAAGATAATATAGTCGAAAAGAAGAAGTTAAAAAAAGACCATAATCAACTTTGCTGGAATTTATTGATTTAAAAAAAAAAAAAAAAAGTTTTGATTCATAACAAAAGCATTGGGCTGCTTAAATAAACAAAGCCGTTTACAATCCAACAGGAATAAAAGGAAAGTTAACAACTTCAAAAAATGAAATGTAAAATAGGGAATAAAACAAAGTGATAACAAACTACCTGGCCGAGTTAACCCCATATCGGATTTTATAACTATAATTTATACTATTAATATATTTGTTTGCGCTTCCTGAGGATTAGACTATTCTTTTTCTAAATTTAAAAGAAATGTTAAGAGTATGAAATTTTTTTTAACAATACCATTAAACTTAATTAAACATTTTGATCTTGAAACCTGTCAATCAATTTCTTTGTCTTTTAAATTAAACTGCGTGAAAATTGATCTAAAATGAATCATTCAATTTAATTGGTTCAAAAATAATTTAAATAACCAGTAAAAACATAATATAATTTTTTAAAAAACCTTAAAACAATAATTTTTTTTTAATATTGGGACAATACCAAATTAGATTGACCTTGATCACCTTATAACCTGAGTCATGGATATCAATGAGTTTAATAAATTTATTATTTTTGTATGTTATTTTTATGATAACATTAGATACTTACAAGATCAAGCATCAACCTTAAAAAAAATATTTGTTTACGATCATAATACCTCTATAAAAAGTAAAAATAAAAATAAACCATGAATTTTATTTCTCAACCAATCCAATATTGAAAGAGTGAAATAAAAAAATAAAAAAATTAAAAGACCAAAAACTAAAAAAAATAAAAAACCATATCAGGTTTGATAGGTAAACCAGTTAATCAAGTAATCTAGGTCAATATCTCAAACCCACAAACCAGGTAATGGATTCCAATGAGATTAATAACTTGTTTTTTTATAAACTATTGTTTATTTAATTATATAATAACAAAAATAGTTTATTTAACTATATGATAACAAAAATAAACAATAAAAAAATCAACTATCAAATCAATATAAATCTTTCTTAAGACTATGATAACCGAAAAAATAGATTATAAAACTAAATTATCACTCATCCAAATATTGAAGGATAAAATTAAAAATACAAATAAATTTTTTTTAAAAAAAATTAAACTCATCTAGTTTTTTAATAACCTAGTTTTTTTAAAAATAATTTTATTTAACTAGACTTTTTAAAAAATAAATCACACCATACAAATGTTGTGATATTTTTCTGATATTAATCCGATGTTGAATATATTTTTAATATTGTGTTAATTCATTATAAAAGATAAATTAAAATAAATTAACTCTAAATCTCCATAAACACAACATATAAGGAATAAATTTAAAAAAAAAATCAAAAACCACAAGAAAAATAAAGATCAAAATGTAATAATAATAATAAAAAAAAAAAAAAAAAAAAAAAAAACACATCGCTAATGAATGTGGGGGAAATAGTGTGTTACCCGCACCTTTTAGCTATATATATATACTTAATAATAATAATAATAATAATTTAGGAGAGGTGATCTTATCAACAATGCCGATCACGTGACTAATACTCGTATTAACATGAATGATATAACTCAAAAGGTGACAAATTAAAGACTAGCCAGCCTCTTAATAAAATCTTGAGATATTAGTCTCACTTGACAGGACCATCCACTAGTTCCTCGTATCCCTCCTGCTTGTCAGTTACTCTGTTTAATCATCAGTGCCGAAGTACCGGTCACCAAACTCACCCATGCCTGGTATGACCCGAAATTCCTCGTTTAAGGCAACATCAATCTCTGAAGTGACGATTTTCAAGGATGGGAACCTTTTGCAAACGCAATGGATGCCCTCAGGAGCCTGAAGTTCCAGAGTGAAAATATCAGTAGACTTGAACAATCTAAACTCGAGCAAGATCCTGCAACAAGTATAGATTTACCTTCAAGAAAATCATCAAAAGATAGCAACTTACAGATATTAGGTTTAGGAATATGATGTGGGATTCTGGAACTCCTTTCTGTATGAGAATTTCTATCGCTTGGTTTGCAGAGTTACCTTAAAGAAAATTATCAAACACGGCAATCAATCATCCACAAGGCCATGAATAATTTCCATGGATGAACAATGAATGCCTTCTCACATAATAATTGGTCAAATATTTGACATGCCACATATGAATACAAGCCATCATACATCCTAATAGAGCACCACTAGACAGCAAAAAATAAAGATTGCTCTTAAATCAAAGACCGAATTTTTTTGCTGGATTACTCAAAGCTTCACTTAAAATAAAGATTGCTCTTAAATCTGGCCAAATATTGTTCAGCTGGAAAATGGCCAGATTTGTCAAAGTTACACTAACAGCAAGCCAATGTATGGCTCCTAGTACTATTTTACACATGGATGCAAAATGCTTCTTCCCATGAACAAACTTATTATAGTAAAATCTCTGTGCGGACAAGAAATCAGATTCCAATGAAGTAAAAACAATTTTCAGCAGAATCTACATTATTCATTGAGAAACCAGAATAGTGAGGGGGCAAGAAAAAGCTCAAGAAATAGAAAATAGAAGTGAAGAGATCACTACCAAATCAACCAACTAAAACAAAAAAGAGTAACGCTATAGGAACATATACTTGAGACTTTAAGACAAAACAGACAATGGCAAAGTTTGAAGTGAATAGAAACTTATTACCTGTAGCAAGAACAGGGTCTAGAAGCAGGACATGCCGTTCTGAAATATCCTTGGGGAGCTTCTCATATATAAGCTGCATAAGTTGGAAACAGCTAATCTAATGTTAAAAGATAACTAAAATGTGATCCTCAAGTACTGTGAGGAATTTCTTACTGGGTAATCATAAAATTTTACCTGTTTTCCATTGTCTCCATCACGGTGGATGAGTAATTTTCCAATTTTTATTCCTTTGCAGCATGCTCGCAATGCATTTTCCATGCTTTCTCCACTGTAAATGACAGACAAGAAGTACTGGTTAGCAGAAATATATCTGTATTGAGGCTCAATATGACCCTAGCATCAGGGTCGGGAAGCTGAAGAATGTATCTAAACTCATTACTGCTTGCACCCTAAGATGACAACTTGCCGCTCAACACATTCCTGAAGCACGATGCCAACAAACCAAATGCTAGAACTGCCAAAGTAAATAACTGATTTAAACCTCACCTTCGAACAATAGAAACCCCACATAATTTCTTGCAAAAGTCAACACCAGTGTAAACCGATCCTAGAATAGAATAAAATCAAATTTTCAATGTTGTGTAGAAGAATTGACCAGTAAATTCATCTAATATTCAAATTCAAATATTCAACACACAGAAAATGCAAGGGCTTCTGGACACCTAAAGTCTTATATTTCAAATTAAGTTGCAAAAATTATCACCCTCTCTATATATTTGTACATATAAAGATAGAAAACTCAAAACAAGGAAAATGAGTGAGGCAGTAAAAAATGAATTAAAGGAAAAGAAAAAGAAATGTTACAAGGAAAACATATTATAGAACCCACACTTCATTATTTATTCTACTCCAACTCACCTGTTGGTGTCACTACTTGCTTCTCAGTGAATGGCAAATGGCCCAGACCATGTTCCACAACCTGAAAACTCAGTGAAAACATTTATTACAATCTATAATGAGAACAGAGTACAAGAGGAATTTTGAAAAATGGATAAAATATACCAGACGGATAAGTCGGTCTGAATAAAATACAAAATCATGCTTTGATATCTCCTTGTCTCGAATCAGTGTATGCATGCCTCTTATCTGCAACATGACTCGTCAACATAAGCAAATCCAAACAAAGGATGAATCAAAGCTGGACGGGACTCAAATTCAACTAAATTGCATATCTATCTGCAGAGGCTAAGGAAGATCTTTAAGCACACTAGTCTCATCCATTGACATCAGACTGCCAATTGACCCATTCCCACATTGGTTTCTTCTTCTTTCTTTTGATGCTTGTTTAGATACACATACAAATAAAAGAAAATGACAAATTTTAGGCCTTGCCCAACATTTGCTCATAATGTCCAATACCCAAAACCAAAAGCCATGCTAACATAACATTCTTGTTCACCTGAACTATTGGTTTATTCCAACCGTTATGCCCCAACTCCAAAGTCACTTGATGCCTCTTTTGACACTACCTATAGACTCAATTTTATATGTTAACATTGAATAGTTACTATAGTTCACTGAATATAATCAGTTTGTTTTGAAGACATAAACCATTAAAATATTACCACTAATACAGTTCACACAATAGGTTTTGCACTCTCTTGTAGATACTGAAAACACTACCAAAATCAGTTTCACATACTGCATAATAGCAACAAATGGAAAATAATACAAAAGACATACCTGAAAAGTTGACTGAATGACATGCACATTTGGATATATTTTGCACAGATCATGTTGACCTAGCTTAGTGTGGATATGTTGCACAATTAAATCAATGGCAACATGATTGTCACCTCCCCGTGGGATGATCACATCAGCATACTTCTTTGAAGGCAACACAAAATCATCAAAAGCAGGCTTCACAAATTTAGCATACTGCAAAATCAACAGTTATGCTTCAGATTGTGACATTAATAACAGTCACTTAGAGTTTAAAGAGATTAAATCTCTGAGATTTTCCCTCTCAATTTCTGCAAAAATTCACAGCATAAGCACCTTGAAAATCATGAGCAATATTAAAAAGGGACAATATCCTTGCTCTAATATGGATTAACTGATCACCAATCCATGATTTTAAAGTTGTAATTAATGACCCAAGGTCACTTTAGTGGTCCAGCAGAAGAGTTTCCTACCTCCAGCCAACAGACAAACACACATGAATTGCTATGGAAGTTTAGATCCACTACTGTCTATATATGTGCTCAGCATGGGGGTTTCTTCCTAGGATAAACATGTAGCAGCACCAGTTGAGCGCTTGCATTTCAGTCACTAATTGATGAGATATAACAATTTCCAGTACACCATTTGCTGAAATACATTTTGATTAAGACACTTCTTGGAAGTCAAAATCCTACTCCTATTTTCCACAGCCATTTCATTCTAAGTGGACAGTATAGAGTACAAAACTAGGAGAATGAAATGAATCCTTTCCTTTGACATCTAAAGACTTTAATTTAAGTCCTCTGGTGGCAAGTTCATGATAATTGAACTTAAACTAGTGGCAGGCATTAGCCCCGGTGCTTCAATGCATGTGCTGCTAGTTCAAGATGGATGATGAATACTAAACACAGTGTTATATCCATTTGAGTGTAGGCCACTTTCCTTCTATATTGCGGTTTTCATACAATCAGGAAACAGTGTACACTAATGCAAGCAATCACATACAAAGGAAAAAAAACAAAGGATATTCAGCAATATAATTTAAATTTGCTTACTATACTTAGAAAATATGCCATAATTTTAAATTAAAATAGGAATGAAATGCTTCATGCAAAACATGTTTATGTGAAAAACACATTTACAAGCCATGGCTGACCTTAATCATTATTTCACTAATTGAGGACAAAAAAATATAATAAGCATAAAGTGCTAACCTGTTCAAGAACTGAGTTTATGTCCCTACCCCTCTCAACTGTGTCACGCCTTATTCTACGAGCAAGCCTCACATCAGCATCTAGAAGCAACACATCACCAATATAAATAAAGGGGAGAAAGCAAAGTAAAGAAAAATATAGTAATAGACTGCATCTTCCTTCATTTGACAGTCAAGTAACTCTTTAGGCAGACCATCTCCCCATATGTCTAACTAGACTTCTGTGGCTTTATTACAATATTAAGTTATGATTAAAATAACACTATCATATGGCATTCTGAGCCCAAAATGGTTTTCCAATTTATGTTAAACTGAAGGATTTATGTACAAGTAGATCCAATATGCAGATTACTAATGATTACCATACTCATTCTTGTCAAGAGTGCTGCATCTTTGGTCACCCAAAGGCAAAATATTTATAATATAGCAATTGCCTGTCAATTTACCAGATTGTGTGTTAATGAGCTCAAGCAGGGCATGAACACACAAGCACACACTACAGAATCTCCAAAACCTATGGAATATTGAGGGGGGATGTTTTCCGTGATAGATAACTAGTTAACAACTCAAACCTGTGTCAACAAAGATTTTCATGTTCATCAGGTTGCGAACACGCTGGTCATGGAAAACCAGAATCCCCTCAAGGATAATCACATCAGAAGCGTTTACCTGACAAAAAATCCAAGTAATGTTTCAAAAGAAACTAGAAAGAATTTGCATTTAAAATGACCCTCTCTAGAAGAAGAAAGGCAAAGAGATTGAAAAATAATTAGAAAAAAAAGGAGTAAATAGTACCAAGAACAATTCAAATGCCCATGTATTAAATATTTCAACTTCTTACTTTCCATGACAGTAGAGCTTTGCAGCTGTTTATAGGGGATTTAACTAAATGGCGAGAAAGTGCACTAACAGCAGTAGGTTGACTTTTGATGATGTCAAAATTCACAAACCCTCACAATATTATCACTAAATCATTCACCATCTGCGCTTGTAATTTCCCGCATAGAATTGCAGCAGGAAAAGAATAAATGTGATACCACATTTTCTCCATCCATGCCAACAGCGGGAGCGAAACGCAGCAACCTCAACCTTTTATAAAAGGAAGAGTTTCCAACTGGGGTACCAAGTTAAAATCGCTAAAATGATTGATCAAACATGTTACGATTTACCATCCCGTATCCAAAATTATCACACCAATCCTCAGGAAAACAAAAAAAAAGTCATTGTTGCTGAAAATTCGGTAAAGTAAGTACCTGCCTGAAGCTATCCGAACATCGGCGATGGCTCTTAAAATCATAGATTGGAACTTGATAAGAATGCCCACTTCTCATCTTTTGAACACAGTCTAAAAGCTGCTCCGTATCAAAAGCATCTACAACGACAACAACAATAACAACACTAAAACAACTAACCACCCAAAAAAAAAATCTCAAAATTTGAAGAACAACTCAATTTTACCAGGATGATCAAAATTATACTCATGCACTCGCTTCGATTCTTCAGCCGTCAAGCCACGGTAAAATGAATCCTAAAATTCAAAAACAAATCATAATAATAAAATTTTAAAATGAGAGACAAAAAAAAATAAATCCAAAAAATTAAAAAATTAAAAAAACCTGATTAACAAGAACAACACGGTGATCATGAAGCTGTTGAATGATCATATCGCACACTGTAGTCTTACCGGAAGCCGTACCACCAGAAACACCTACAAAGTTAATAAAATATTCAAAAAACAATATTAGTATTTTATTAAAATTAAATAATTTAAATTTGTGAGCGAGTGAGTGAATATACCAATGACAAAAGGTTGTTTGGGAGCATTGGAGTCGGAAGCGGAGGCGGAGCGGTGAGAGGGAGACGCAGTGGAGGAAGACGGAGGAGAAGAAAGCAGGCCATCGAGACGGAGGCCGGAGAAGTGAGGACCTGAGGCCTTCTCCATTACGTAGTCAATAGAATTGGTCTCTTCCGGCATCGTTCTATAGTGGTTATTTTCCCACTGTAACCACTACAATAGAGTTTCTGTTGGGACGGGAATAGGAAGAAATAAGAAATGTGGGTGCTTGAACCTTGCTGTTTGGTGTTCTTGGGCCTGTAACTTCTTTCTCTTTTTTCTTTTTCTTTTTTAGAGAGAGAGAGAGAGATTGACAGAATTCGGGGTTTGTGTTGCGAGAAGAGGAATATGCTATTGATTGGATCCACATATTTCTTTTTTTAAAAAAAAAAAGGCAAAAGAAAGCCTTTAGATGCTCACATGTAGATAGTTTTTTCCTGTTTTAGATTTTTTTTAACATTGTCCTAATGACAACCTTTACTATCGAAACAATTTCATCAATAATTCTAATGATATCTAATTCTACATTAATGAGGTTACAATATTTTTTAAAATCCATACATACAAATTTATTTACAAAAACTTTCACAGATAATACAAGAAACTATCCAACATAAAAAACTAAATATCTTGACAATACCCTACAAAGAACCAAGGCCCTAAAATATATATATATATAAGACAAACAACATGAAATTTATAATAAACATTTTTATGATTATAGTTATTAAGATTAATAACCATATAAACAAAAACAATATTATTAATCTTTCTACAAACACAGCATACCAAGTCAATTTCCATATAATACATTCTCAATGTAACACCCTCTTTGAGTTTTTCCATGTGAGTTGTTATAACCCAATTCTAGGTTATTCTTAAAACTTACCCTCTTTTTTTTTTTTTCAAATAAGTATTGGCAACGTAGAGACAACATGACGGGAAATCAAACTGTAATTTTGAAAGAAAATCGAGACCTAATTGTACTTCATTATGTCCGAAAATAGAGAAATAATGCAAATTCAAAGTTAAATTAAATTATTATTGGACGAATTTGCATAACAAATAAATCAAAGGACATAATTAAATTTTTAATAGGCCAATTTGATTTAATCAAGGGCTAAATTGAATTTTAATTATGTTTAAGAATTATTTTGGGTCCAATTGAAGGATTTAATTAAGTGTAAGGAATTAATTATACTTTAAATGGGTCAAATTAATTTTATTAGGGGCTTAATTGGTGAAACATTAAATTTGGGAGCCTAATTTAAGCTTAATTGAGAAGATTGGAATATTAGGAGATCAACTTTAATTTTTACCAAGTTAATTGATTGAAATCATGGGTAAAATCGCAAGAAAATTGAAGTTTTTGGGGTTAATTGGTGGTCCTTGAACATTTTCGCAGCCAAGGACCAATTTGTAAAAGGCATCGAACTATAGGGGCTTAATTGGTTGAAACCGGGGGTGAAATTGAAGAAATTAAAAGTTTAATGGTCAATTAAGGGTTAGATTACATATATCTAAGATCAAGGATCAAAGTGCAAAAGGCGATGAACTTTGGTGCTCAAATTGAAGTTTGGCAAGGGCTAAATTGAACTAAATCAAAGGTTTAGAGTTAATTAGAGGTGCAATTAAACGAATGCGAAAGATGAAGGACTCAATTGAAGTTTGACAAAAATCCCTTATTTAACCCAAAACAGTGCCGTTTTTACATTTAAAAGAGAGAGGGAGGACCAGACAATGCATCGTCTTGTCACTATTCATTGTCTTCTCTGATTTTGCTCGAAAATACTGTTCGGGTGGCTACTTTTGAAGTGCATTTAATGCCTCATATATTTACCAAAATTGACAACACATAAACCAAAATAGTCACTTGACATCCCTATATCCCCGAGTATTGTCTGTTCATGCATATTATCATCAAAACAGCCCTGACGTCGGCCTAAAGTAGCCAACTCAGACAACTTTGAATTGTTAGATTTGACAATTCATGGTGCTTACTTTGAACCAATGGATGAGATACTTACCAACCGAATCAAGGGTTGAAAATTTTCCCATGTAAATATAAGATTACCTTTTCCACCCCCTATAAATAGGAGTGGATTTCATGGCCTTAGCAAGGAGAAAATATGGTTCAAAATTTATAAAAAAAACTAGCCTTCTCCTCCCCAGTTTTTTTCTACAACGAGTTCTCTTTTTTTTTTTATCTGTCGTGGCTTTCAGCCACCACCACTATCATTGTTGGCTTGACCACCATCCTCTCTAGCATAAACAATTGTTCGACTACCTCATGTAGTGGTTACACCAACTCTCTCTCCTCTACAACTTCTTCTTCTTCCTCTACCAGCAGCTAAGACTAGCCACCACCTCTGCCACAGCCTCAACCACCACCGCACGTCATTCGTCATGGCCCAACCGCCACAGCGCAAGTAGCTTTCTTCTCTTCCCTTTCTTCTTCTTCTTCTTCTTCAGTACCACTGTTTACAGAGTAAATAGTAAACCTGAATTATAATTCACGTCCTATTGTTCATGCTTGAACAGTGGGCATGAATTATAATTCACGAACATTGTTCATGCAGAGAATGTTGGGTTCGGCCACTTATAGCCCAGCCCAACTATACGGGCTGAACTCAGCCCGACACCAAAAAGAAGAAAAAATATGTTTAGCCGAGATTGGCCCAATCCAACATTCCTAGATTAGACCTAGTCCACTAGGTCGACCTAGCCCATGTATGTGTGTGTGTGTTATAATATTATAATATTTTTAAAAAATATTCAAAAATCATTTCATAAAAATTGTGATTTTCTCAAATATTTTTCTACCAATTTTGCATAATATCGAGCTGTATATTTATACTGTAAAATACAAATCTGATATTAAAATACCTGGTTTTCTCGGAAACTTTTTCTAAAAATTTTCAAAAAAAATCTTTTAAATTAATTTTTCCTTTTTAAAAATGAAACACAAAACAAAAAATATTTTATTTTCATGCATATGCTCAAATTTTAAAAAGTTTCCAAGCATATTTTCAAAAAAAATTGGATCTTTCTCATGTTTTGAAAATTAAAAAAAAAGAAAGATATTTTAACCAATTTATGATCATCCATTAGGGTTTGGCCAAAATATCAAAAACCTTTTTTCCAATCTTTTTTAGGATCAAGATGTAGACTTTCATATTTGTGGGGTGTAAAATTGCACGATAACTATCAGGTATTAAAGATACAAGGTGTAAATAAATACGATGCTAAAATTTAGACTTTAGAACGGTTAAGATTTAACCCAATAAGGTAGAGACTTTCTCATTAAGAGAAATCTGCCCTGAATCTTAGAAAAGACCAACAAATATAAACTCGATCTAGAAAAACAATCAAACAACAATGCAGCATGTCTTAGGTAGGGTGCATTAGGAGTAATGCATCTTCTTCTTGCACAACCAGTTCCTTACCCAGACTCTCGCAGACCATAGGTTCCCAATGACCATATTACTAGGTGATAACTCTTGAACATTAATCATAATTTTATGATTAAATTCAAAAAAAATTATAACATAACACCTCATCAAGAGGCATGATAAAAGCCTCTGTCGTCGTGACTACGTCGCGACGCGGACCCTGCAACATGAGTAACCTTCATAGTACATTTTATTCTAAAGCTACCCACTTCAATGAAATTTCAGCATAATTTCTTTTATTCTTGAGCTCTATCTAAATTTTCTTCATGCTCTAAATTACCTACCATGGCATCAATAACATCCAATGCAAAACAATCCACCTTTATTCCAAATCACAAGTAGCTTCAGGCATACCTTAATCATAACCCTCATCAATTTCCTTCGAATATGCACCTAAAATATATAAATTTATATATACAATTATAAATCAACATTAGCCATGCCGTTTGATATAATTATCACATCAAATAATAACAAGACATTTTTGTACTTTAGTTCAATAATTTCCAATATTTTATTAATTTAAAGGTTACAAAACAAATTTACTTATAAAACATTGAATTTCTATATAAACTTTTATCGTTATAATAAATCAATGAGATAGTCCGACATTTGAGACAAATGATTAAATGTATCTATATCATAAAATTAATATCAATTATAAATATTTGAATCATATCTAAAACTAATAGAACTACTACTAGCTTTAAAAACAATAAACACATCATAACAATGCATATATATATATATATATATATATATATATATATATATATATATATTTCATAATACCATCATCGACTGTGCTAATCGCGTGTTTGCAATTCTCTTACAAACATACTTTATAAATGCTACACTTATATTTTCTTTCAGATTTACATTAACAATTTATCTCCATTATTACATAACATGGGATGTAACATTATAGTCTTTATAATTTCTAATATATTATCCTTCAAGTCTAACCCCTATAGTTCCTTTCATTATATAAATCAATTGATTATGTCTTCCAATAATAACTTAGTAGCATTCAAGTATATAAATAGTCTCTCTTATTCAATTTTTTAAAATTTCAATCTTTTTCAAGGATTATAACAAATTTGCTATACAATAATCACATTTTGATTTCAAATATTCTTTATACATCTTGTCCTTTTAACTATTAAGATAAAGATCACCATTTCATCTTTAAAATTCAAACTTCCTTGTATTTAGTAACAAACTCCTTATGTCTAAATGTGAATTAGTTTCTCTAAAACCTATATGTACAGCTCCTTTTCATTAATGAATGTAGAGTGCAATATCATAAGAAAGCTCTTGTATTACATGGTATCAAAGCAATCCAAGCTTCTCCTTCATTAGCTTCTCTTCTGTTATGCAAATCCACAATCTCAACAATACTAAATTTTTCTTACTTCCTACAACAAAACCATGACCACCCCAACCAACTCCTTAAATACTACCACTCACTCCAGCCTTCAACACCGTGAGGTTCCTCTCATTACCATCAATACCATTGCTCAAACACCTCTCAAGCTAACATCTACAAATTACATCTCCTAGAAACTTCAATTTGAAACTTTATTCATTGGGTATGATCTTATTGGATCTATTGATGGATCAACACCCTGCCCTCCAAACACTATCACTATAGACAACATCACGATCACAGATCCTTCTCACAAGCTCTGGATTCGACAGGAACAACTATTGCTCAATGCCTTAATCAGCTCTCTCTTGCCCACCATCATTCCTTTCATTGCCCATACAGGTACTGCTAAGGAAACATGGAACATCCTTGCCAATATATATGCAAAACCTTCTCGTGGTCACATTAACAAGTCAAAAATCGACTCAAAAACCCAACCAAAGGAACTTTGACCATAATTGAGTTTCTTCACTCTATTAAAGCATGTGCTGATGAACTGGTTATCCTAAGTGCACTAGTCGATCCATAAGATCTCACTGACAAAATCCTAGATGGCCTAAGAGACGACTACAAAGAACTGGTTCGAGGAATCCAAGCTCATGACACACCTATCTCATTTGATAAGCTTCATGAAAAACTTCTCTCTTTTGAAGCCCATGCAAAAACAACAACCTTGGCCACGTCCCTCCTTATTACAGCCAACCCTATGCAAAAGAAAACTCATGTATAGCGTGCACCCCGCTTGAACAATCCTCGTCCCTCTTATTACTACCCTACCACTCCTCACTAGTGGCGTTCTCCAAATTTCAGACCTTCTTTTTTATCAGATAACCACTCTCCCTATCGCCAAAATCGCCCTCCATCGAAACAATATCAAGGTTTTTACCAAATTTATGGCATTCAAAGCCACACAGCCAAATGTTGCCCCTCCTTCCAACTAGTACCAATTTAGTCTTTAGCTACTAAGCCTTCCACAACACCACATTCCACATCTTCTTGGCAGCCACGGGCTAATGTCACCAACACTGCCTCCACCGATCCAATATAGCTCCTTGATAGTGGTGCATCTCACCACGTGACAGCAGATCTCGATAATTTATCACTCCACTCACCTTACAATGGCAATAATGATGTTATGATAGGCGATGGTATTGGTCTCTCCATCATACACACTGGTTCTATAAATATTTCCTCTCCTAACTCCACTTTTAAATTGTCTAATGCCCTTTGTGTGACAACTATGAAGCACAACTTGATTTCTGTCTATCAATTTTGCAACTCTAGCAATGTTTCAGTGGAATTCTTACCATCTTTGTTCTTTGTGAAGGATCTTTAATCAGGGGCATTTATGTTTCAAGGCAGCACTAAGGATGGAATGTATGAATGGCCGACTTCCAACCCTGTGTTTGCACCAATTCTAGCCTTCTCCACCATCAAAACTACTTGCACCAATTGGCATCATCGTTTAGGACACCCAACATTACCTATTTTATATCATATTTTGTCTAGTTATCATTTAGAATCCTCTTCAGCTATCACAAAAGATTTCTCCTATAATGCTTGTCTCTGCAATAAAAGTCATAAATTGTCATTCTCTATTTCCACTCTTGTGTCCACAAAACCTCTGCAAATTATTTTCTCTGATGTTTGGACCTCTCCAGTTCTATCTTCTAATGGCTTTAAGTACTATATCATCTTTGTCGATCGATCAATTCACTCAATATCTTTGGTTTTATCCTCTCAGGCGTAAATCTAAAGTTTATGACGTTTTCCAAAGTTATAAATCAATTGTTGAGAATTATTTTAACCACCGCATTGTCACTCTCTATTTTGACAATGGAGGTAAGTATTCTGCATTAAAAGATTTCCTTTTAAAAATTGGTATCATTCACCTCACAACACCACTACATACACCTGATTTGAATGGCTATTCCAAACGATGACATCATCACAATATAGAAACTAGACTCACACTACTCACCCATGCCTCCCTTCTATTATCATTTTGGCCTCAAGCATTCAATATTGTTATCTGCTTAATAAATAGAACGCCTACTGTTGCGATGTCGCGGTCGCACAAATTAATTACCCTAGCTTAAAACACACAAGATAGTATAGAGCAAGCAAGGGGTCGATCCCACGAGGAAGTTTGAAGTTAGATTTTTATGTTGTACGTTATGTAATTGGGGGGGATTGATTTGAAATGATTTAAACTATGGCAGAAATTAAACTAGCAAACAAAATCAATTGAAACTGAAATATATCAAGAAAACAAACCTTGGTTGCAAGCACACATCCACCAACGGAAATTAGAACCGATCCTTGAAACGAAACTCCAGTTTATATTATGAATTTTATCTTTTCTTAATATTGGTTAATTAACGGATCCGCCGTATAACTATCCCTAACCAACAAACAATCACAGTGTCCGCACTAATGATCTAATCCAATGGTAGCCTTAAGATCCAGATAAATTCATTAATCTTAACAACCAAGTTGTCAATTTGTGTTGCTATGATCGAATGTTCTCCCTAAGTTTAATAACGTAGTTCCGCTACAATTATCAAGCTTAGTTGCTTCACAAGTTTATATACCACAACTCCGGTTTTGATATCAAACTTAGCAATAGATTGTTCACAATAATAACTTAGAGTCCGCTCTAGCAATTAAGATAAACAATCATAGGAAATATGCATAGGAAAACAAACATACTCATTCATAACATAAACTGAAAATAAAAGGAAGAATAAATCTCACGGTTCTTGAAATCCGAAGGTTTGTTGTGTCCTTGCAACCAAGAAAACGAGCTTAGCCTTGCATATCTATTGAACAACTACTCCTAAAGATGAAAGAATACATAATTTCTGATTTGTAGAGAGGAGAGTTTGTGTTTCCTCCTCCTTCTTCTTTTTTTTTTTCTTTACCTCCTTCTACTCACCCTCTATTTATACACAAATTGTAAGTAAGAAAATATCAAAGCTCAAGTGTGAACATCAATAGATGGTGGTAGTGTGAAGGCTGCTGGCTGCTGGCTGCTGGCTGCTGGGTTGAGGTTGGTGGCTGCC
The DNA here is from genome assembly GCF_005239225.2 of Populus alba. NCBI lineage: Eukaryota > Viridiplantae > Streptophyta > Magnoliopsida > Malpighiales > Salicaceae > Populus > Populus alba. The sequence goes on along the minus strand of NC_133300.1, from coordinate 8,932,906 downwards.
ATGAGGTTGGTGGCTGCCTTGAGGTTGGTGGCTGCCTTCCTTGAGGTTGGTGGCTGCCTTCCTTGACCTTCTAGAATATTTACTAGAGGAGCTAAATTGCTGGTCGGTTTGGATGCTTCTGGATGAAATTTTGATTCGTTTCTTCACGCAACCTGCTTGCTGGCAGAATTCAGCTGTCATCTTTGAAAACTCATATCTCCCTCATATGACATCGTTTTTGGCTGAAATTTGGAGCGTTTATAGAGCTTTGAGTAAGGAATCCACCAAAATTGAGTTTGCATCAATTGGACTTCTGAAGCTCCAGATATTGAATTTTGAATGGGCAAAGGTCAACATTGGCAGACTGCGAGATTTGACTTTGAAGGATGTGATTTCCATGATCTTTCTCTTTTTATTTTTCTTGCATTACATTTCCAAAAAGGTATGGATGTTAGCTTTTTAATGCCACTGGAATCACTTCATTTCGATCTCTGGAACTCACGCTCTGCATAAAATACCGACTGAACGTCAAATCTGCCAATTACCTCCAATTTACTCCTTTTTGCATCTTTCATCCTAAAATGCCTTCAAAACATAAAACAAAGAATATCAAGGCATTTTATATAAATAACATATGCAAAACACTAGTTAAATGCGGGTGAAACTATCAAATAATATGGTTACATCAAATACCCCCACACTTAGCTCTTGCTCGTCCTCGAGAAAGGATAAATTAAATTAAATTGAAAATAACTATGATCAATTTCTTAATCTCCCATCAATGTCTAAGAGTACAAGCATTATAAACAAGAATACAATCATGAAGGATAAATAATATAATTCTCATGAATTTATTTACATGCAAACTTCAAAACTCAATCAATCGTCTGGATTTAAATGAAATCTATGCCATGCCAAAGTGATAGGTCCTCTCATTGATATACACTCCAACACTCATGTGTTTAGGGTTTATGTGTTTAAATCTCTCAAATTCAATCAATGAGTATGTTCTACCATAAGCTTGCTTTTCAATCTCATCTCCATTAGCAACTTATTACAAGTATTACATGAATCAAAAGGTCTTATTTTCCGGTTGTAATAGGGCTGAGGTTAAGGTGAGGTAAAAGAAAGTAAAAGGAAAGGTTCAAACCAAAGAAAGTAGAGCATTTTGAAAAATAATACTTCAAACAATATAATTCCATTAAAGCACATAAATTTTTCATCTTTAATCACAAATGCTTAACTCCTTTTGATTTCAAGCTCTTTCAACATAAAACCTTAAGAACATAAAGGAATACTTTTTTTTTCTTTTTTCTTTTTCTTTTTTTTTTTCTTCGGCAACTTTGCCCATTTTTTCATCAAGCATCACTTCTTTGTTTTCATATAATTTCCAACCATAATTCCATGAAATATTACAAGTATATGCTCTACTAATCCTTGGCCAGAGGAAAAGAAAAACATATATAAAGTTAAGGCTTATACATGGATAAAGCAAAAAAAAAGATAACCAAGCTCAAAACGGGTTCACTAAGGATAATATGCTTTAGGTTGGCTTTTTGGCTTGAGGGGTTAAAATTCCTAATGCCTTTATCATCTTCATGTATATTTGTAATGGGATATAATCTCAATAAGATATGAAGCAAGTTCTAGAGATACTTATCATTGAAAGAATGCACACTCAAAGAATATAATGTTGAAGGCTCAAAAGCTTGCATTGGTATAACACTATAAAGTCAACATGACATATTCTCAAAGTCAATCCCTAAACCAATTAAACCTTAAAATTTGCATGCATACTCCTTCATTTGATTTATATCTTCATCTATCTCAATTAATTCTCATACATAATACTCATATTCTCAAAAACCAATGGGAGTTAAAAAGATCAAAATTTGTGTTTTTTTTTTTTTTTTTTTTAAGAACAACAAAGAAAATTAAAATAAGAAAACCAAAATTCTCTCAATACCCCCACACTTAAAACACAACATTGTCCTCAATGTTGAAATAAAAGCAAAGGAACATAAGAGAATGACAAAGATAAAGTAAAATACGAAAAATAAAAGATAAGGAAAAAGAAAGCAAATCTGATTTTTTTTTTCTTTTTGTGCTGGGTTGCCTCCCAGTAAGCGCTTTTATTTTATGTCATTGGCTCGACATATTGCATGCTCATTCTTCATAGATTGGTTCAGTTAACTCTACAGAAGCGGTGAGTTCTGTCGTCCAACCTTCATAGAAAGGTTTCAAACGATGCCCATTGACTTTGAGTATGTTGTTCGTTTCTAAACTTGTAATTTCAACTGCACCATAAGGAAAAATATTAGAAACAACAAATGGTCCAATCCAACGAGAGCGTAAATTTCCAGGAAAAAGTTTCAAACGCGAATGATAAAGAAGGACTTTGTCTCCAACATGAAACTCTTTTCTTGTAATCATTCTGTCATAAAGATTCTTAGTCTTTTCTTTGTAAATCCTTGCATTCTCGTAAGCATCATTTCGAATCTCTTCCATCGTAATTCGAATCGTTTTGGGCACCAAAAGGATAGGCGCCACCCATTCACTGTCCGTGATGGGGTAAATGACTCCTGCATCATGAAGGACAATTTGCAAAGCTTGCAAATCCAATTCTGATTCATGTATGTTTTTGGGAACACACACGTGCCTCTCCATCTCTTCTATCTCGGTAACATCATAACCATAGCTCAAAGCCACACTTAATTCATACTCATTATCAAAATCACAAACTGGCTGCACACACTTATCAATTTGGTCATAGCATGTGATAGAATAAACATTGCTATAAGGATATGTCATTGCATCATGAAAATTAAATTCAATTTTTTCATCTCCTACCTCCATAGACAAGGTATCCTTACCACAATCAATCTTTGTGTTGGCAGTTTTCAAGAATGGTCTCCCAAACAATATAGGAGTGCTGGTTGATGAATCATAAGAATCATGTTCCATATCAAGAATATAAAAGTCACATGGAATAACCAAACTATCAATCTTGACTAGGACATCTTCTATCACACCAAGTGGGTAAACAAAACTATGATCCGCAAGTTGCATTACAATACTAGTTTTATTCAAAGGCTCTAGACTAAGAGAATCATAAACATGTTTAGGCATAACACTAATGGATGCACCTAAATCGCATAAAGCTCTTTTAAAACTAGCATTACCAATAACACATGGGATAGTAAACGCACCTGGGTCTTTTTGTTTCAAAGGCAGATTCTTTTGAACAACAGCAGATACAACTTCACCCATACTTACCGTTTCATGACCTTTCAGTTTGAAAGCTCTCTTGGTAGTACACAACTCCTTCAAGAATTTGGCATACTTGGGAATTTGCTTGATAGCATCAAGCAAAGGAATGTTGAGTTCTACTTTCTTGAAAACCTCTAGAATCTCTTTTTCTTTGTCCTCTTTCTTTGACCTAGAAGAACTCACGGGAAAGGGTGGAATTGTTTTAAAACTAGAATTCATTGAGTGAGGAGTTACCTTTGGAGTGTTGGTCTTTGTTTCAGTTTGTGGAGGAGGAGGATGATGTTCCTTCTTTGTACTCAATTCAGTTTCTATCTCTTCTCTTTCCTCCATCTCAATTTGTTTTGACCTTTTCTCTTCAAGTTCTTTCCCACTTCGCAACATGATCGCACTAACATGCTCTATTGGATTCAATGCTTGGGAGGGCAATTTTCCATTCATTTGTGCTTCCAATTTTCCCACACTTGAAGCTACTTGCCCCATTTGCTTTTCCAAGTTATGAATACTTGACCTTGTTTCCTGTTGAAAAGACATGACATTTTGTTGCAAAGTAACAGTATTAGAAGCCAAAGTTTTCATCATCTCACGAAGATCATCATTGGATGATGATTGTCTTGCTTGATAATTCTGTTGGGGTTGAAATCCATTGGGATGGAATTGTTGGCCTTGATTGCTTTGTTGAGGTTGGTTCCCATATCGTAGGTTAGGATGATCTCTCCATCCAGGATTGTACGTGTGGGAAAAAGGATCATACTTACGCTGAGGTTGTCCGTTGAATGCTCCATCTATTGCATGAGCTTGTTCAATGTAATCTTCTTGCATTGTTGGGCACATATTCGAAGCATGTCCTTGTGAGGAGCATATGCTACAAACTTTCACCTGCTGCACATTTCCACAAGCCAAAGAACGCACAAGAGAAGTAAGATCATTAACTTTATTTTCAAGGTTAGAAATACTTACCTCATTTACTCGTTTGTTGGAGAAGTCTCCACGAGTGCCAAACTGTTTTGAGTTGGCTGCCATGTTTGAGATCAATTGGCGTGCAACCTCGGGTGTCTTATCCACCAATACGCCTCCACTTGCAGCATCAATGATACTACGATCAGTAGGCATCAATCCTTCATAGAAATATTGAATGAGCAGCTGATCGGGTATTTGATGATGAGGGCATTGAATGCATAGTTGCTCAAATCTTTCCCAATACTCGGAGAGAGTCTCTCCATGAGATTGCCGAATCCCACATATTTCTTTCCTTATGTTGGCAACTCGAGATGCTGGGAAATACTTCTCAAGGAAAATCTTCTTCATGGCATTCCAAGTTCCAATAGATCCTGGGAGAATAGAGAAAAGCCATGCCTTTGCTGCCCCTTTTAAAGAGAAAGGGAAAGCTTTCAACTTAACTTGTTCTTCATCAACTCCATTCGGTTTCATGCCAACACAAACCATATGGAACTCCTTGAGATGAGTATGAGGATCTTCTCCTGCAAGACCATTAAATGTTGGTAACAAATGTATAAAACCAGATTTGAGCTCAAAGTTTACATTATTGTCAATGTTTATGCACAATGGTTGATTCTCCACGTTAGGAGCAGCAAGCTCCTTGAGTGTTTGTTGTCGTGCAACCGCCATGGTGTTGAGGTGAACTTCCTTTCTTAACCTGCGTAAAGTGCTTTCTATTTCAAGATCAACCTGCACTAGACTCTGATTAGTAGAACGGGTTACTGGCATCAATCGCTAAGAAAACTCAAAAGAAAGCAACCACACAAGAGAAAAAAAATGAAAATTATATGAAAATCCTATGCTAAAAAAAACTAAAACTACCTAAAAACCTTAGAAAACAGCAGAATTTGGCCTCGATGGGGTGGGGCTAGTGGTATACCACTAGTCTTGTTCAGAACATCGTTTCACTTCAGAAAACGTAGGCTAGAAACCTAATTCCACAAACAATTCTGTTTTGAACTGTACCGCTGCGGCAAGTGAACAGTAACACCGCAAGCAAAAATTATGTTTCTCTTTTTTTTTTTTTTCAGAAATGTAAATAACAATCACAGAAACTAAAAAATAACAGTACAAGCACAAGAATCAACTAAAATTACATCCCCGGCAACGGCGCCAAAATTTGTTGCGATGTCGCGGTCGCACAAATTAATTACCCTAGCTTAAAACACACAAGATAGTATAGAGCAAGCAAGGGGTCGATCCCACGAGGAAGTTTGAAGTTAGATTTTTATGTTGTACGTTATGTAATTGGGGGGGATTGATTTGAAATGATTTAAACTATGGCAGAAATTAAACTAGCAAACAAAATCAATTGAAACTGAAATATATCAAGAAAACAAACCTTGGTTGCAAGCACACATCCACCAACGGAAATTAGAACCGATCCTTGAAACGAAACTCCAGTTTATATTATGAATTTTATCTTTTCTTAATATTGGTTAATTAACGGATCCGCCGTATAACTATCCCTAACCAACAAACAATCACAGTGTCCGCACTAATGATCTAATCCAATGGTAGCCTTAAGATCCAGATAAATTCATTAATCTTAACAACCAAGTTGTCAATTTGTGTTGCTATGATCGAATGTTCTCCCTAAGTTTAATAACGTAGTTCCGCTACAATTATCAAGCTTAGTTGCTTCACAAGTTTATATACCACAACTCCGGTTTTGATATCAAACTTAGCAATAGATTGTTCACAATAATAACTTAGAGTCCGCTCTAGCAATTAAGATAAACAATCATAGGAAATATGCATAGGAAAACAAACATACTCATTCATAACATAAACTGAAAATAAAAGGAAGAATAAATCTCACGGTTCTTGAAATCCGAAGGTTTGTTGTGTCCTTGCAACCAAGAAAACGAGCTTAGCCTTGCATATCTATTGAACAACTACTCCTAAAGATGAAAGAATACATAATTTCTGATTTGTAGAGAGGAGAGTTTGTGTTTTCCTCCTCCTTCTTCTTTTTTTTTTCTTTACCTCCTTCTACTCACCCTCTATTTATACACAAATTGTAAGTAAGAAAATATCAAAGCTCAAGTGTGAACATCAATAGATGGTGGTAGTGTGAAGGCTGCTGGCTGCTGGCTGCTGGCTGCTGGGTTGAGGTTGGTGGCTGCCATGAGGTTGGTGGCTGCCTTGAGGTTGGTGGCTGCCTTCCTTGAGGTTGGTGGCTGCCTTCCTTGACCTTCTAGAATATTTACTAGAGGAGCTAAATTGCTGGTCGGTTTGGATGCTTCTGGATGAAATTTTGATTCGTTTCTTCACGCAACCTGCTTGCTGGCAGAATTCAGCTGTCATCTTTGAAAACTCATATCTCCCTCATATGACATCGTTTTTGGCTGAAATTTGGAGCGTTTATAGAGCTTTGAGTAAGGAATCCACCAAAATTGAGTTTGCATCAATTGGACTTCTGAAGCTCCAGATATTGAATTTTGAATGGGCAAAGGTCAACATTGGCAGACTGCGAGATTTGACTTTGAAGGATGTGATTTCCATGATCTTTCTCTTTTTATTTTTCTTGCATTACATTTCCAAAAAGGTATGGATGTTAGCTTTTTAATGCCACTGGAATCACTTCATTTCGATCTCTGGAACTCACGCTCTGCATAAAATACCGACTGAACGTCAAATCTGCCAATTACCTCCAATTTACTCCTTTTTGCATCTTTCATCCTAAAATGCCTTCAAAACATAAAACAAAGAATATCAAGGCATTTTATATAAATAACATATGCAAAACACTAGTTAAATGCGGGTGAAACTATCAAATAATATGGTTACATCACCTACCAACATTCTCAACTTCTCTAGCCCTTTTGAATTAATTTTCCAAATTGCACCAAACTATTATAAGTTAAAGAGCTTTGCTGCTTATGTTATCCGTGGCTTCATTTTTATTCCTCACACAAGCTAGAACTGAAATCCAAACCCTGTGTCTTTATTGGTTACTTATTATCACAAAGTGCACATCTCTGTTTTAAGCCAACAACTTCCAAAACCTATGTTTCCCGACATGTAAAATTTATGGAGTCCATTTTTCCCTACACCAGTCTCACAACCATGTCACCTTGTCCATCCCCTACACAAGCAGTCTCCTGGATTCCACTAGTTCTTATAGTTTTTGTGCCTCTTCCAGCACAGCCGCCTTCTTACACTCCTGAAGTACATGCACCAAATTTGCCTCTTACTACTGATCCCTCTCCATCATCTTCATCCTTCTCACAACCAACAGAAACTCTAACTCCACACTCCCAAGTCTTACAAAACAACTCTACCCAACCCCCTAACCATCCTATGATTACTAAAGCCAGAAATCATATCACAAAAACCAATACAAAAGCTTAACCTTCATACACAGTTAACCTCCTCCACACCTCAGGAACCGACATCCATTACACAAGCTATCAAAGATCCAAACTGGAGAAATGAAATGTCAGTTGAATACAATGCTCTTGTTAGCAATGGCACATGGGAACTTATATGTCCCACGAATGTCACCAATATTGTAGGTTGTAAATGGATATTTCGTATTAAAAGGAATTCTAATGGCTCTATTGACAGGTATAAGGCACACCTTGTGGCCAAAGGTTTTCATCAATGGCCCGGTGTAAATTATCTTAAAACTTTTATTCCAGTTATTAAGCCAACAACAATTCGCCTGGTGTTTAGTCTTGATGTTACCAAAAATTGGTCCCTTCACTAGTTGGATATCAATAATGCATTTCTTCAAGGCACTCTTTCAAAAATAGTATACATGGCTCAGCCACCTGACTTCATTGACTCTGATAATCCCAATCATGTGTGCAAACTTCACAAAGCTATTTACGACCTCAAACAAGCTCTAAGGGTATGGTATCATGAATTACACACATTTCTACTGGCTGTTGGTTTTAAAAACCCTCATTCTGATACTTCTCTATTTACTCTAGCAACTGCACCAAATTGCTTTACCTTTTGGTATATGTTGATGATATTATACTTACTAGAAACAATGTTGATCTTGTGTCTCAATTTGATACTCGTCTAGCTCAGCGGTTTTCTCTCAAAGATCTGGGCAATCTCTCATACTTTCTTGGTGTTAAAGTTGTTCCACATCCCAGTGGTATCCTTCTTTCCCAGTGTAGATATATTAAGGAACTACTTGCCCGCACACACATGGAACAAGCTAAACATGATCTTACTCCACTACCAACTAACTCCCTATCTTTTACATAGTCCTCTGGTTCGCCTCTCTCCGATCCTACTAAATACAGAACAGTAGTTGGCAGCCTCCAGTACTTATCTCTCACACGTCAAGATGTGCCCTTTGCTGTTAACAAAATATCTCAGTTCATGCATGCACCAACAGATGAACACTGGAATATTGTTAAACCCATCTTACGTTACCTCTGTGGCACCCTCAATGATGGTCTTCTTCTTCTCCAATGCTGACTGGGTAGGGAACAAAGATGATTACTCCTCCACAAGTGCCAAACTTGTTTATCTTGGAAATAATCTCATTTCCTAGAGCTCTGAGAAACAAAAGATTGTCGCTTGTTCTTCAACTGAAGCATAATATCAATATGTTGATGCTATTGTTGCTAAACTATGTTGGATTCGTTCCTTGTTGTCTGAACTTTGCATTCATCTGATCAACACATCTATTGTGATAATGTTGGCGCCACACAATTAAGCTCCAATCCAATTTTTCATTCCAGGATGAAACATGTGGCCATTGACTCTCATTTTTTACGTGAAAAAGTTCAAATTGGTAAACTTCGCGTGGCTCATGTTTCTTCAGCAGACCAACTTGCAGACCTTCTTACAAAGTCTTTACCTCATTCCCAATTCTAGAACTTGTATGACAAGATTGGCCTCTCTACTTGTGGCCTATCTTGAGGGGGCATATAAAATTCAAACTTCCTTGTATTTAGTAACAGACTCCTTACGTCTAGGTGTGAATTAGTTTCTCTAAAACCTATATGTACAGCTCCTTTTCATTAATGAATGTAGAGTATATCATAAGAAAGCTCCTGTATTACATTAACTTGACAGTTAAATGCATGTTCATAATCCTTCATTAAACAAATTTGCCCTCAAATAAACATAACTTCATATCTTTATACACATTGACTTGTAATTCATCTCATGCCAACCTAGTAATCTTGGTTCAACCATGGATTCAATGGTTTGTCCATATTTCATACTTAATTTATTTCATGGGTTTAAAAATCTCAAATAATACATATGAATCATACTCTAGTTCAATTATGGATTTGTTAATCCATCCAAAGATTAGTAATTTGACTAAAAAACAGTCAATATAACCGCAGCCAACTCCCTTTTGTTGGTGAAAACCCTTGATTATTAACCTGAATGTGATACCAAATTTAAACTAATAAAACCTTTCCATAACTGTGATTCTCGCTTTAAGCTCTTGACAAGATTATATATATATATATATATATATATATATATATATATATATATAGTTGAGTTAGCTAAAGCCATTAAGTTGATGGAAAACTGGAAAGCAAAAGCGAAACAGGTCCTTATGTACAAAGAAGAAAAAATAAGAAGCAACATGCCAGAGGTCACAAAAGAAAAGAAAAGAAACTCTATAAGCTCACTGATTAGTCCATTTATTTTAAAATTCTATTAACTAAAGTTACCATCTCACTAATGTAGAATTAACTTGAAAATTGTATTCCAACTTGTGCATGTATATAAAAAGATAATTACATAAGAGTTAAATCCCATCCACAATACTCTATCAAAATGCTAGACCAACAGACTAGTTCTATCCTTAAATTAAAATAATAATAAAAAAAAACAGAGAGCAATTGACTAGATTACAGGTCTCTTCTGTATTGCAGATAGAATAAAACAAATTTTAAATGTAAAAAAAAATAATAATAAATAAATAAATAAATAAAAAATTCAAGCCACAAGAAACCATCTGATATAGTTTAAATATTGAAACCTTTTAATTTGACCTTTTATCTAATCTAAATTTATAATTAAACCGAATGAAATTTATTCTTATATAATTTAATTGACTTAACAAGTCTCAATACATCCTAAACACCAGATAAAAAGTGTAGTTTAACTTTAAAAAACCTCAAAATGACTATATATATTTTTTAATGTTGTGACGATAATATGTTGGATTGACTTGGAATTTTAGGCTTAACTTACTAAATTTTCATCTCAAATTTGGCTTTTTATTTCTTCTATCTATTTTTACTTTACTATACGATAACAAAAATATGTTTTGAATACATAAATATTAAAAAAAAATGTAACAATTTTTCAGAAAAAAATTACAAATTAAATCTATAAATAAAAAGGAATCAAATCTACTTGAATATGATAGATGAAATGGGGAGCTTGTCTTCTGATTTAGTTAGAACTTTATCTCTTTTTCGTTCATAATATTTAGTTAAATCGTAGCCTTGAGTCATCATCCTCACAAATGGCTACAGTTGTTTTGTATATTTATTAACAATTTAAACGTGTTAAACTGTAATGGTCTATACAGAAACTGATCTCCAGCTTCTTTTATTAATTTTTCCGTAGACAAGAGTCCTAAGGATATTCTCGTGGATATTATTGTATAAAAATCCCTGCGATTAATATAAAAATAAGATTAAGAATACATATGGAAAAGTAAAGTGAGATTCAAAATATAATTTATATTATTCTTTAATAATATATAATGTTCGAACACTCATTGTATTAGAATTGCACGATTAATATCTATCCATCTATATAAAATCTCTTCCAGCAGTTGAGTGATTAAATAAAAATAATCGAAATTCTTTCACAAGGTTCCTTGTTCCCACGTCCACGGAACCTGCAACAAGCCTTGAAAGTTATGGCCCCTCTCTTATTTCCCAAAAAAATAGGGATGGTTTTCCCCTAAAAACTTAAAGGAACGTAAACATATGTTGTCGTATAAATGCCCAGTTCAAAAACCAGTGTGATTTTTGAAAAATGACAAGACTTGAGTGTACACAATATCCTTGGCATTTACTCCCATAATGAAGTCCATATGAGCGTAATTGTTGATGTATTGAATGGTGAGCTTGTCGACATCATGATGGGGCTTGAGAATGCCAAGTAAGAGGTTGACATCTCGAACATCAGACAGTGTATCTAGCGCTCCGTAGCTTAGGAAGAGAGGCAAGTTTTTGGGGATATTAGAAAGATTATAAGCAGGTGCTTTCGCCTCTCCGTAGCGAGCCGTATTAGCTTCGGAAGATCCATAGTCGTATTTTGCCACGACCTTCTCGCGAATGCCTGAAAAAAGTATTCACTTGAGCGAATTGAAGCGGCAACTGTACTTGGCAAAATTAATTCATTACATAAATAGTGTTCATGGCATGGTTTCATTTTTTGCATTTCCAAACCCTTGTGCCTGTGCATGTCTTGTTATATCATACCTATATATTTTAAATCGAATCCACTGAATATGGACAGATATACATGATGACAACAGCCAATGAATGTATGCCGATGATAATTAAAGAAAGTTTTGCAGGGTAGACACACTTACTCTGACCACAGTGCCGGATGTTCATCATTGATGTAGGTTGTGGCTCATTCCTTATAAACGGATGAAAAGTAGAGACATTGAGGCAGCAGTTGGGGCCTTTCAATTGGAAGAAATGAATTGAAGCATTTAGTTTATTATGATCGCGAAGGAGATGTATATGTGGTGAGGACTATGGAAACTCTTCCTCTTCTTTTTCAATAAAATGTAAATATGAAAGAAAGGTGCACCAGCAGCGCAGAGATTGTAATTTATACCAGTTAATGGAGCCAACAAGCCGTAGCAGTCGATGCCTGGAGCATCACATAGAGTTCTGGCGATGTTAAAAAATGGTAGCAGCTGTCTGTAAAGGATGGAAGATCAAGGAAATCAGTCGTTATTTAATCAGCAACCTGTTGGGAGCAGGGGGAGGGGGTGTTAATTTGTGATTGTATGAACTAGTTTTCAGCTCTTCTTTCTTACTCTTTAGGATCAAATGCAGAGTCACCAAATAAATCAGCAACCTGTTGGAAGCAGGGGGGTTAATCAGATAAGAGTCCTTGATTAAATGATTAATCATTCATAAAAAAATAAAAGTACAATAAAGAATATTTAACCATGCACTAATGAATAGAACCTAATTACATACAATGGCTTCTCTACAAACAACACCCAGTATTGATGTCACGGTATTCAGGTAAGCAACAGGGCTCAGCAAGGCTGCAGATTTGATCTTCTCCACCAGCAACCCTTCCGATAATGCTGCCATAGCTATCAAAGTACCCTGTAGAAATGGATTCTCTTGATATTATAATAGGTTCCAAAGGGATTATTGTTATTAAGATGTTGGAATAATATTCTTTTTTCATGGCAAGATATGAATCATACCTGGGAATGACCCACATAATGTATCTTCTGTCCTGTTTCATTGTACACATAATCAAAGACTGCTGGAAGATCGAATTTCGCCAGTTCATCCCATGACCAATTCCAATATCCCTGCGTGCGTTATTAGAACTAAGCAAACTACTATGGAAAAACAAATGTATATATGCATGCATGCATGCATTTAGAGAGAGAGAGAGAGAGAGAGAGAGAGTAGGAAACCTTTTGATTGACTTGAAGAGAGAGATGGCGATTGCTAAATCTAGTGCCTCTGGTGTTCGAAATCCAGACATCAAACCCTTGATCAGCTAAAATGGTGGGTAAATTTTGTTCCGGTTGATTCAGAAGCCATGTCACTCCATCCTGCATCATATAATTCAAATTAACCGTGCATGCCACAAGCATATAAAAGCAATAAATAGGCACTTACTACAAGCACCCCATGCTGTATGAGAACTGGCTGCCTCTTTGTATCACCATTGCCACCGACGCCGACACGACCGCCTGGTATTCTTTGCACGCTAAGTATATATCCATCTTCGGTTACCACCTGAAAGAACACGCCATGTTAGTCCACTTTCTTTTTTTGTGTTACAAGCTAGTTCTAACAAACTTGGCCAACACCGATTATGGTTTCAGCTCTCATCTTACTTCATGTTCCTGGCATTTGTACCCATGTATTGTCACCAAAGTAGCACATATACCATCTGCTGGGGGGTGATCTGATATGCCACTGGTTAAGGCCGAAGAGCCACGGCTCGAGCCATATACTTGGTGGGGCATAACCATCAAGCCTAGCACGCAAAAACTATAAATTGAAGCCAACCTAGACATGCTTTGGGGAGCCATAACTTCTATGCCCTCTTGATCGCTATATCTAGTTATAACTACTGTGTAAGAGCAAAGGAGGGCAAGAGCAAACAGCTGCAATTTATTGAATTTATACTAATTTATTGAAATTTATACCAATATTGAAATTTATAAGTTACAATACTAATTTATTGAAATTTATTTCATTTGAATTTGTAACTTTCATTCAAACTTACTACTAATTTAACACATTGAGAAATTAAGAATAAAATATTTGATTCATAACCAAGGTAAGTCTTCTCTCTCTCTCTTATAATGAATAGTCGGTTCTTATACATGTTGTTGCACTTGTCTATACAAGATATGGTAACAGTCCAGGATTTAAGTTATAAGTAATAGTACCAATTTATTGAAATTTATTTCATTTGAATTTGTAACTTTCATGTGAGCTTATTACTATTTTAACACAGCGAAAGAATAAAACTTTGGATGCATAATCAAGTTAAGACTTTTCTTTCTCCCATAATGAATGGTTGAAATCCTATTATGTTCTTATGTAGGTTGTTGCGCCAGTCTATACAATTTGTACAATAACATTGTAGGCTTTAAGTTATTGAATTTATTGAAATTTAACATTGTAGGCTTTAAGTTATTGAATTTATTGAAATTTAACATTGTAGGCTTTAACATTATTTGGCAAGTAGTACCAATTTATTGAATTTATTGAAATTTATTCTATTTGAATTTGTAACTTTTATTTGAGCTTATTTGATATAATATAAGTACCACCAAGAAATTTATTATAGATTTTAGTTAGTCCGGTGACAAGATTTAGAGATCAAAGATTCAAAGAGATTTTCAATGGATTTTTTCAAAACACTTGGGTTAAGGTAAACTTAAAAAAGATTTTCAATGAAGTTCCGTACACACCAAAATCCCTAATACGAGACACAATCAAAGAAAGAGTTTGGTGGTAGATTTTAGCCAGATAGGGATTTCAGTCAATGAAGGAAGTTTGATGATTATGATGTTTTAAATCATAATTTGAATAGCATAAAAATTAAAATTCTAAACATTTCAAGGAAAAAATGATTCGGATGCTTATTTAGATTATAAAAAAAGGGTAGAGTTTATATTTGATTGTTATTTATATTTGGAGGAAAATAAGGTGAAACTAGTTATAGTTGAGTTCATTGATTTTTCCATTTCCATGCCAAACATAATACATACCCAAATTAACACTTTTATATGAAATTTCAATATTTTCTTCCACTTCCATAACATAAAAACCATGATTCCTAATTAAGTTTGTGACATAAATTCATATGTTCAATCCAACATTTATTCTACGACCTAATCCCTACACAATTATATCAAACAAATAGATACTTTTTCAAGAATTTCATTCAATTCTTTCATTTCCTTTACACTTGAACATAAGATTAAGAATTTATATGGTTTTCTTTTAATTTTCCCTTCATTAATTTACCTCATTAACAATTTATGTATATCCAATTAAGCATTTAACATTAAAACATCAATTTTCTTTAACTTTCGCAATATAAACCAAAGTCCTAACAAAACAACTTCCTTGAACATAAAATAACATTTTCAAAAAATTTGCTTGTTGTCTGCATCACATACTACACACATAAACATCAAAATCATGTAAAAATTAACAAATTAAAATCAATTTCACATTTTCCTAAAAATTCCACAAGAACCCTAACTCCTATAAACTGAAGATTTCTTCCCCTTTCTTGATAAAACATTAAAATAAAACAATAATTAATGGAGAGACATCTTACCCACTATTTTACACACAATTATATGAGTTTCCTTTGAAATTTCTTTTATTAATCCCCTTCTTCTCCTTAATTGCTTATTTATCTCTCTAAAAACTATTCCTCTTTTGCTAGCCCAAGTGAATCTCTAACAAAAATTTCTCCTGAGATCCTTCTCTAGTAATCCCTTTAATTTCTCTCTAAACACACTCTTGAAATAAGAAAAGAAAGAAAGTTAGAATGAAAAACACTCTCTCGTCTCTCATTAAAGCTTTTGGCATGAACTATACTAGAAAGGGTTTTTTTTTTTTTTTTTTACTAGGGATTTACACTTATAAACTTTTAAATTACAGAGTTTGCAATTTGTCTATCCATTTAATGCGTATTTAAACTCTTTTAAAATATTATTTATTTATTTTCTAGTAATTTTATTTTCCAAAATTTCTAGGGGTTTACATGTATATTAAAGTGACAGGTTAGATTGTTTTTAATGATTGTTGGAGTTATAAGAGAAAAAGGTGTTTGCAGCTAGTGGTTCTTTTGAGGGAAAAGAAATATATATATATATATATATTTGTTTTTTTTTTGTTTTTTTAGTCGTTTGATCTTGCTTGTGTTTTTTTTTTTTGTTCTTGCTTTTACCTTTAGATTTTTCGTATCTCTTTATCTCTTAGTCCTTTTTAGCTAAACTTTTCTCTTTTTATCTATGTGTTTATTTCCCCATGTCTACTCTGAGTCTCTATTTATAGTGTTAATCATCCTAAAATATAAAATCTAGAGATTAATTGGAAGATCTCTAAGAATTTTAAATCATTGGATTTTCCTTGTTTATTTGATCTCTTAGTGTATTATTTGATTCTCTACTATCTTGGACCCTCTTTTTCTCTTGCTCATCATTTCAATACATATTTCTTTCTTTCTTTTTTTTTACCTATTTATTAATTTTTAAAAGACAATATTAAAATAATTGAAAGTGCTAAAAATACAATAAATTAACTAGATTGCATCAAAACTACATTTTGTTTTTGAGAATTTTGCATTCTTAAAAGTATGTTGAAAAATGGAGGTCAAAATAAGTTATGACACAACTTTTAACTTTATTTTTTTAATTTGAATATCTTGAACTGTTGTGTATATGTGTGTGTGTGTGTGTGTGTGTTAATTAACAAATTAAGAAACTAAAAGATTAGCAATCTATTGTGTGGACACTGTTCACAGTGTCACAAGTTCCTGTTCATAACACTATTTTTTTAGACATGTTTTTGGTATGACCATTCATGTTTATAAACTAAATTTATAAAACATTTGCATGCACAATTACCTATTACTCCTTCCTATAAATTTAGTTTGTGTGAAAAAATAATTGTTCACATGGATTGAAATAACTATGAATTTCAATAGTTGTTTGGGTTTTCTACTTTCACTCACAGTGATTCTTTTGCTTTAATGCAATTAGGGTGGGTTGTCGGAATTTTTGCATAAATAAGAGATAAGAATGAGCTAGCTAGGAGCCATCTGTCATGATGCTCTAGGTAGTTGGGCTTAATCCCTTCCAATTCTGGACTTTTTGGCTTAAATGTAATTGATTTTGTTTCTCTTTCTGACTTTTTTTTTTTCATTTGGATTTTTTTTTAGCAAAATTTGTGCTTTTAAAATCATTTTATTTTGCATTTCATGACTTTCATGGTTTTACATCACTTAAAGGGTATAGATAATAGGATTGTTTCCTGAAAAAGGGTCTGTTTTTTCCCTTAGCAAGAAAAAAGGCGAACAAAAGCACAAGAATGAAGGTTAGGTAAAAAACAAAGAAGATTAAATATATGACATGTTATGTATTTAATCTTTCCTATTTTTTACCTGTTCTCGCTTCTGTGTATAAATGTTAGGTTGTTGTTTGATGGCATTTAGATTAGTTGTTGTTGTTGTTGTTGTTCCCATTCAATTTCATGGCTTTGCTATTAGGAGAGTTTTCATTTCATTTAATATGATTTAGCAATTTTCATATGTTATTTGCAACTTATGAGTAGCATGCATTATAAGCAACTCTAATAAGAAAAAAAAATTGACATATGATATTTCTTCATCCTTTCAATTCTCTAATATATATATATAATATATATATTCAATACATTTCACCATTCATAATTCAACACATTAATGATTCACTTAATTTTTTAACTTAATTTAATTTCAACTAAAATCATAATTAAACAAAATAAATAGATAAAGCACTTGTGGGGAAACAAAAGGAAGAAAAGTGCAAGTATTGAGCCTGTTTGACAATATAGTTGCGGTTGCTTTTCAAATAACTTTTCGTGCCAAAATGCATGTCAATAATATTTTTTTATTTTTTACAAATTATTTTTGACATCAGCATATCAAAATAATTTGAAAACACTAAAAACATATTAATTTAAAGTTAATAAAAAAATAAAAAATTTTAATTTTTTTAAAAATAATTTTTCAAATCAACTAGAGACACATGTGACTCACGAGTGATGTCACATATGACTCACTAATGTGCATTATTTTTTTAAATAAGTTTTAGAATGTACAATTTTTTTCTACTGTATTATTTAAAAAAAAAAACTCACGTAAAAGGATGGTCTGGCTTTTTGAGGTTTATTCATTATGAATTGAGTATTTATTAATGGGTGGATTTTGGGACATTTTTGGGTCTTTATATTTCCATGTGCGTGCTATCTGTGTTGTCATTGGCGTTTTCCTTGGTAGTATTTAAGGAGATTTAATTTCTACACTCAGAGAAAAAAAAATTCTAATTTATTTATTTTTTAGAATGAGAGGGTGGATGGATGAGGGTGTTTTTTTTTTATTTTTTTTATTTTTTTATGATTGTGGTAGTAATTGCTTTTCAATATGTTTTTTATTTGAAACTATATTAAAATAATATATATTTAAAAAAAAATACATCAAAACAATTCAAAATAATTAAAAAATATATTTGATGAAAAAAATTAAAAATCTTCAAAAATATTTTTTAAATAAAAAAAACCAAACACAGTCAAGCTAATTTTATAAAGCAAATTATAATGACAATGTCTTATGTAATTAAAGATAATAATATTTTGTTTTAATTTTTAAAGAATTCAATAAAAATAAAAATATATATATATACACACGCATACATATATATTTTTATTTACGTGGGTGTCCGGGCCAACTTGCGCGCACCATAACTAATCTCACGGCTTACTGAACATCCTGCAAACCCAGTAAACATGTAAGGCGCCGTGGGGGTGACAGACGTGCACAGTGAGGTTTGAACCCAGGATGCAAAGGAAGGAAACAAGTCCCTTCAATCGCTGGGCCAAAACCTAAATGCAAAATATAAATATAAATATATATTTGATATTATAATATAAAGTGCTTTTTACACGTAAACCTAACTCTAAGGTTACTATTTGCGGGTACTATTAATTGTGGTATAATCTTTCATTTTTATTTTTTATTTTTGCGTATAAATTACTACATAATCTTTGGTGAAAAAAATATTATATTATTACTCATTTATTTATTGATTACTTTTGCATCCGGTTGTAAATGGAAATTATCTTCTTTTTCATTCATTTTGATTTCTTAAATATTTATAAAATAATAAATATTTTTTTATTACAGAGGAGAAATGATACGAGTGTTAATTGAGTTTGAGCTACAAATAATATTATATGAAATTATCATATATATATATATATATATATGGGCACTGTATTATTTACATGCATGGGTGGAAGAAAGTTTTATTCTATAGTAAATGCACCACTTGAATACAAGTAATTAATGTTTTTTTTCTACACATTCCATGATTCATTAGAATTTTGTTTGATATGATGAGTGAAGTTTGATCTACAATTGGAACTTGGAAAGTAAAATAATGAACATGTAATTAATATAATCCGTTAATTTAGGGCTAAATGAGTCGCTTTATTTTATCATTGATATTCATCAGGGCAATTAAACACACACATACACTTTTAATTGACCTGCAAGGCTTAATAATGTATATTAAATTTTCTTTTACTAGGTTTTTCTTTTACTATAGATCAGACATGAAACAAAGTTATTACATTCAATTAGATTTATAGTTTATTTTACAAAATCAAATATCTTGATTTATAATAAATTATATATATATATATATATATTAAGAATATAATTTTTAATTTATTTAATTAAATTTTTGAATAAGGTGTCCAATTCGCAATAAAGAATTTTTTGATATAAAAAACATATTCATTTTTATCCGTTAAAAAACTTTTGATCCTGTAACATGTATTTTGTAATAAACTATATAATGGTTCATGTGTGAAGCATGCCATGTCATGCCCATCACATAGCAGAAAGATCCCCACTAATGTTATTGAATTCGTTCTTCGAATCTAAAGCTTTTATCAAATTTATAAAATGTCATATTTTTTTATATATAAGCATTAGTAGGGGATTACGAGGAAAGAAGAAACAAAGAAAGAACTGTGTTTTTAGCGGTGCCTTTGGCCACCTAGCAATATTAGAATTTTACGTAATGTTATTTGTTGGTTCGAGGATGGAGTTTAAATTATCATATTTAATAGTTTTATTGACAGTAATTCTTATTAGTATTTATTTTAATATTTTATTGGTGATTAATTTACCAATATATTTACAAATAAAAACAATTTGTTAAAAAATATTCAATGGTAATTTTTTATCTGTCCAATAAGTCTATCATTAATAAAAAAAAAAATTATCAATAGTTTTATAGATGGATAATGTGTGCCAAAAACAAAATTACCTAGTTCACTCCATTTGTAATTTCATTGGTGAGTTCAAATGGCACCTGCAATAATTATTACAACTCTCTAACATATACCGACGGAATAAATTTGTTGGTGATTTAACAATTACAATGGTATTTACAGTAATTATTTTTTTAACTCTCTAGAACATTTAACGGACTAATTTTGTTAATAACCTTGTCAGTAATAATTTAAATATATATATATATATATTAAAATCTATTGAATAAAAATAGAAAATAATTAAAAAAAATAAATTTGTATAAAATTCAAGTATTTAAAAATCATTTATTTTGATATAAAACCAAATATTGATTACAAAATTATATGTTTAAATACAATGAAACAAGAACAAAGATGGCGCTAGAGGAGGAGAAGGAAGAAGTTAGTCATTCTTAGGACTGTGGGGCCAATAAAGGAGTGCATATACACCACCCATCTGTGATCTAATATCCATGACCATTTGATAGAGTTCTTCATAATCCACAGAGAGTCATTTATATTTTTCATTGAGATGGTTCGTATGTTCTTGCACTCCTTGATCTAACAAGTTCGTGAAATTTGAAAATTGAGTGACTGGGATCGATTGCGAGTACTCAATGGTTGAAAAACTATGAGTCCTTCGCAAGTTCTCAACCTTAGTGTTAAAGAGTTCGTACACCCGATTTCTATCGGGTCCACCTGACGACCCTGCCTCTAACCACATATCCAGATCAAAATCCAAGTGAGTCGAAGGATCGTTCTTGTATCTCCCCTTCAACTGACTGTTATATGTCTCATGGAAATAAAAATGAAATCATCAAATTCAAGAAAATAAAAACATAAGAAAGAAAATGGTTGAAAACCAATGTATACCGAAGTGTTAAGCTCTATTGTTAACGAACTGCTGCATCTTTTTTTGCAATCATCACTCAAAACATGCATTTCCACAAAAAGCTTCATTGGACTTGGCTCACGTCCATGAGCCATAGACTATAAGATAAAAATATTATCGATTAAATATATTTATATATAACAACAAATTAAAAAAAAATAGATGTAATTAAAATAAGTCTTACCATTCGCTTCACATACGAAACGAATAGAACATAGCTGTTGGTGTGAGTGGTAATGCAATATTGAATTTGTCGGCTCCAGTTTCCTGCACTGAACTATGACTATCATGTAAAATGCTTAGATATCATGTGAAATGCATTGTGAATCAATACATGTGCTTCAAATTTCTCTTCTTGATCGGCACCTAATAACTCGTTGCTGTCATTATCCCTGCCATAAGAATTAACAACAATCCTATTCTCACAACATATAATTGAATTTCTATTATGTATCTACATAAATTTATGGGGAAAAATAAACAATTCTGATTTTTTTTTTTTTTATAAAAATTCAGCAACACCTTCCCTATATGGAAAACTACCCAAAATTTTTAATCCTACAAATAGACAATATATATGCCACAAATTAGTTGATTTTATTCTATTTCTACCAACAATTTTGAATAATTCAATTTCATAGAAAATTCTTATTTTCTACGTGATAATATTATTAATCCTAAATTGACAAGAATTTATTTTAAATGGGATACATATAATATAATAATTAAAACTAATCCTATACATTTAATTAAATATTAATGACAAAATTAAACAAAGAAAATAACTAAAATTCAACAAAATAATGAAAAAAGTATTTCAATAATAACTAAAATTGAACATAATTATTTCTAAGTGCTAATACTTGTGATCCTAAATTCACAAAAAAATGTTCTAAATGGAATACAATACAAAATAATAATGAAATTTAATCATATATATTTAATTGAAATTGAACAACAAATTTGAAAATAATAACTAAAATTCAACAAAAATAAAAAAAAAAGTTATTGCAATAAGAACTAAAATTCTACACAACTATTACTCCATAAAATTATAAAGAATAAATAATTGAACAAAAACAAAAACAAAAAAGAAAAAGTAATACAAAAACAAATATAGGCTTAAGGAATGAAAAATTATTATCTTAATAGCGTGCTTACTTTTGGAGTTTACTAAGTGTGATGCAAAAAGAAACAAAAATACATTGTTAAAAAACCTCAAAAAATAAGAAAAATAAAAATAAAATACTTCAAAACATTTACCCACAAATACTTGTTAAATATATTGAGAGAAAGAAAGGTTGATTTCTAGCCTTGATGTTTGAATGTTTGAGAGAGACATAATGTAATACAGATTAGTTAGGAAAGAATAAAAGAGAAAACTAAGATTTTAAGCTGGGATTAAAATATGAAGGTGTGATGTGATTTTTGTGTTTTTATATTAGGTTTTATGGATGAAATTACCAATGGAATATTAATATTATTATTTTTAAATAGTCTATCAGTGATTCTGCTTGTAAAGTCTCTGAAATTTTTGTTTCGTATAAAAAAATTCAAAACCCCTTTAGATTTTTTAATTTCATTTGTTATTTTGTTGGTAAAATAGTAAACAATCAACAATCAGAAATAAATTAATTACCAATGTGTTGGAGTTCACATTCCGTCGGTTATTCTGTTGGAAAACCTGTGAAAAGATGCAACTCGGTCAATAAAAACATTAAGTGTCAGCGCGTTGAAATTCGCATTCCAACAATAATTTTGTTGGCAATATAAAAACTTTAATTATCATCACTGACATGTGAAAGGGGAACAATGCCCTTCGTCTTTGAATTATATTAAATTTGGTTCTTAATTTTTTATTCGTTATATCTTTTATTTTATATTTTTTTAAATCTCATCATTTAAAATTTGATTTTTATATTAACTTTGTTCTTTATTTTTTATATTGTTATTTGTTATTTATTTTTCTTTTATTTTTTTAATTGAAATTTTTTATTTATTATATTTAATTTATATTTTTTTATTGTTATTTATTTATTTAAAATAATTTAAAAAATTATTTTTTAAATTTTATTATACTTTAACTTTTAAATTTATTAGATTTGCTCCAAATTTTTTTAATAAACTTAAAAAATATATTAATAGATTATTTTTTAATTTGTTTTTTTATAGTATGATTAAATATTATAATATATTTTTTAATTTACTTTCCGTTATACTACTAAATATTATAGAGAAATAAACTACTTTCAGGAAACTATATTTTATAATACCACTTAAAAAAAAAAACTAGTGTAATTGTAATGTAATTATAATTGTAATTGTGATTTTCTTCTTGGAAAGAAAGAAACACTATATTTCCTCTTGAAAAGATAGAAAGACTATATTTAAAGAAATATATAAATAAAAACAAAAATTAATAATACGCTCTTTGGTTGTTTCGATCTAAACGCACAGACCCTTAGCAGTTATCTCCCTTTCTCTCAGTCCGCAAATTCCCAAACCCTAGCAATCTCCCTTTCTGTTTCTGCAATCTCTCCTCGCGCAATCGCTATCTCATTCTCCCCCCCCCCTTCATACCTGTCTTCTTCTTAGCTTCTCTGTATTTTCTTCTGTGCACCCCGAATTTGTGCAATTTTTGTTGGTATTATATAACGACGATGACTGACGGAAAGCTCAATCTACCTGACGATCTCCTCCTCTCCTCCAAATCAGCCGATGAACGCCTCTCCTCCTTCAAAGGTTCAAATTTCAAATTTCGATTTTCCATTGTTTTATCCAATCGATTTGTTCCTTTATTTTTGGGCATGTATAATTCCGTTTTGGTCTCACCTTTAGGGTTTTGACTATTATTTATATTTTTGCACTTGGCTACTCTGTTTTTTTTTTTTTTTTGCAACAAATTTATCTGATTTAGTTGAATGCAAGTTGCATGACTGTTGAAGTTGAATGGTTTCGATGTTAATTTATATTTCTGTGTATTTTTCATGCTCAGTGGTGGTAGATTACTGAGCTTAATAAATGTTCTTTATATATATATATGTATATAGTGGTTTTGTTGATTTTTAATGAATGGAAGTCATAGTATTTAGGAATGTCTTTCTTTTTGGAAATGGTAGAACTAGGAGGAATTGGAGAGAACAAGGCCATTGAGTTTGGCAGATGAATCTAAAGGTAGTTTGTTTTGTATTTCAAGGATTCTAAGCGGGAAGGAATTATTATACCCATTTGGCAAATACTTATTCGTAGATTTCCGATTTGAATTTGATGGTTTTTAATTGTATTATTATATTGATTGTTCTTACTAATTGCTACTTACAGATCAATTGACTGTGGACAACACAATACCACTTTCTCCTCAATGGCTTTATGCTAAGCCAGTGGATGCTAAGTCATTAACTGCTGGAGCATCAGGGGTATGGAATTTAATTTGTCTAAAGTTGGACATGCGCATTGACTAGTTGATCTTTAATTATCTATATCAGGGTGACATGATCTTTTGTTGTTATTTCTAATTTATTGATATTTATTAATACATGCTTGCTTGGATATTTATTTTGTTATGACTAATTTTGTTAGCTGATGTGATGTTCTGATATGTTTTGCAGGTTTTCTTGTTATTCTGGATAATTTATGTCATTTAGTGTGATTGTATGTTGTGATGTTTAGAACCATGTATCTTATCTAGGGCCTTAATGAATTCTAAATTACATTAGTTGTGTGCCGGATTCGGAGATGAAATTTATTGGATTTATAAGTCAAATTGTTTTTTAACAAGAAGTTATGCTTAGCAAGGTGTTGAAATACTTTTAGTTTTGGGTCCAACTCTACTCTGTAATTTTCAAATAATTCAACCTAAGGAGATTCAGTGGCAGTATCTTGATCTCTTTATAGGGAAATACCCCTGCACCCCCTTTTTATCTGTCAAATTACATTAGTTGTGTGCCGGATTCGGAGATGAAATTTATTGGATTTATAAGTCAAATTGTTTTTTAACAAGAAGTTATGCTTAGCAAGGTGTTGAAATACTTTTAGTTTTGGGTCCAACTCTACTCTGTAATTTTCAAATAATTCAACCTAAGGAGATTCAGTGGCAGTATCTTGATCTCTTTATAGGGAAATACCCCTGCACCCCCTTTTTATCTGTCAGAAAGAATGCTGTCTTGTTGTTTATAAGTTACTACTTGTTCACTTAGTTTTGTGTGGGATGAACTTATATCTCACCTGAGTTTCTAGAACTATCAAAAGGTTTCCTCTATTTTTTGGGTGTTTTCTAGTGATCCTTGTGCCTGAAAATAACAGGAAACACGTGCATCAAATTCTTTGCCCCTTGGAAACTCCATTGATAACAATTTGAAAGACAATTGGCGTTTAGATGGAACCCAAGAGAAGAAAGATCGGAGGAGGATTGCTTCTGACATAGAAAGTAGCCGTCGCTGGCGCGAGGAGGAGAGGGATACAGGCTTGCTTGGTAGAAGAGATCGCAGAAAAGAGGACCATCGTGCTGATTCTGTTTCAACCAGAGATATATCTGAGAATAGGACTTTGTCTTCTTCAGATCGTTGGCATGACAGCAATAACCGCATTTCTGGGAATGAATCCCGAAGAGACAGCAAGTGGTCATCTAGGTGGGGTCCGGAAGATAAAGAGAAGGGTTCTTTAACTGATAAGAGGGCAGATGTTGAGAAGGAAGACACTCACAGCGACAAACAAAATTTTGGCACAGCTAGCCGCCCAACTTCTGACCTTGAGAATGATTCTCGTGATAAGTGGAGGCCTCGCCATCGTATGGAAGTTCATGCTGGTGGACCTGCTGTGCACCGGAGTGCACCTGGATTTGGGTCAGATAGAGGACGAGTGGAGAGCTCAAATGTGCGGTTTGCTGCTGGACGAGGGAGGTCTAACAATAGTGGGAAATTTCAAATTGGCAGGCATCTTAATTCTTCTCCTATTGGGTCCATTCTTGTGGATAAAAATCATACATTCTGTTATCCAAGGGGAAAACTTCTTGACATTTACCGAAAGCATAAGACTCTTCCAAGTTTTGATCCTATGCCAGATGGGATGGAACATGCATCTCCAATAACACAGGAAACTGCTATCAAGCCATTGGCTTTTGTTTCCCCTGATGCAGAGGAAGAGGTATATGAATTTTATTTAATGTCATGTAAAAGGTATGCCTTGTAGTGATTGTCACTGCTTTAAATTGGATCTTATGATTCTTGCAGGCTGTCCTTGGAGATATATGGCAGGGAAAAATCACAAGCAGTGGAGGATTGAAAAGCTCATTTAGAGACAATGACACATCAAATAATAATACTGCAGGTGATCAATGCCCCATTTTCAGTTGACTTTTGCATATCAAGCCATCTGTTCTTTCTAACTCACATTTTTGTTTATTCAGGCTTTGGAAAGGTGCCTTTAGGTGAGGGGAACCCAAATTCCTCTGTTAAGACTGAAGAAATTGCTGACTCTTTTGGAAAAATTACTGTTAATGCTTCTGGTCAAGGTATTGGTTCTGAGATGTTAGATACATCAATGGCTGAGGTTAAGCGATCATAACATTGAGTTTTCAACGTTTTCTATTTCACTGTGTTAATACAATTCCATCTGTTATGTATTTCAGAAAAGGATTCACAAAAAGATGGCACACAGAAGCTTACAACAACAATTGGCAGAGAGTTGACGGATGACTTTGTGCTTGCAGTTTCCAAGAAAGACAATTCCAGCAGTGTCGGGGAGTGTGGTCCAAGCGACAATGTTGTGGAGTTGGAAGCTTTTGAAACGTCATCAGTGGAAGATGTGGCTTCAAAGAAGCACCTTAAGTTGGGGGATAATGAGCCAACTACTTTTGAGATTGGTAGCCAGCTTCCTGGCGATTCAAGTTCTCTTTTTGATTTTATTATTCCACTCGAGGAGCTATCATTGTGCTATCTTGATCCTCAAGGGTCGATCCAGGGACCATACCTTGGTATTGATATCATTGCATGGTTTGAGCAAGGATATTTTGGAACTGATCTACCAGTTCGTTTGTCAGATGCTCCCAGTGGATTACCCTTCTTTGAGCTTGGAGATATTATGCCTCACCTTAAACTTAAACCTGGGTGCGCTTCAAGCACTAGTCCATCTGCTAAGTTACAACTATCGGAACCTGTTGGAGAAAGCTTGGAAGGGAGCGCACTGTCTCCTGCTTCTTCTCTTGAATTCAAGGGTTCTTCTGTCAGGGAAGAACTGCAGTATGCCTCATCTGGATTTGAGGCCATCCCTAGTGTTAGTGGTCAGTCAAGAATACCTGATCATGGTTTTCGCCCCAGGACAGTGGATTCTGATGATCAAAGATTCCAAAATATTGTTTCTTTGGATGAAGGTAAGTTACTAAGAGTGATTCTGCTGTTTATGTATCTGAATCCATTTTTTGTGCTAATTTAATTGTTTTGATCTTTGTTTGATACAGAAATTGTCTTTCCTGGAAGGCCTGGAAGCAGTGGCAACCCTTTGATGACAGATGCTGCAGACATTCAGAGTTTTGTTTCTAATCCTCCTGGCCACCCTGTCATCTTAAATGAATTTTCAGAAACTGGCATGCTTACTCATCAGGATGAAATAGTTCATCCATTTGGCTTGCTGATGTCTGAGCTCAGAAGCAACTCTCATCTGAAGCATGCTCAAGCATCCTATATGGCTTCAAGCATGAGTGAGGGTCATGCTGTGGATCCTTATACAGAGCGTGATGCTGCTCTTGCTAGCCATGGGTCCTTTGATGCAGTATCTGATCAATCCCGTTATACAGATACATGGCCTGAAGATTATAGTAAAAAGCCACTCATGAACCCCCACATTGATCTTGGTTCCACAGACGCTCGACACTTATTTCAGAGGCAACCCGAGTTCAATGATTTTGACCAGCAGCATCTCATGCCACAGAAGATGCAAAACGAACGACAACAGAATCATGTATCTCATCCCTTCTTACAGGAACTGGGTTTTGAGCAAATCCCTTCTCATCTGATTGAACTGCAATTTCAACAGCAGAGAAAGTTGGAGCTCCAACAACATTGGCAGTTGGAACTCCAACAACAGCAGCAGTTGGAGCTCCAACGTCAGCGGCAGTTGGAGCTCCAACAACAGCGGCAGTTGGAGCTTCAACGTCGGCAGCAGTTCGAGCTTCAACGTCGGCAGCAGTTGGAGCATCAGCGGCGGCAATTGGAGCTTCAGCAACAGCAGCAACAGTTTGAACTTCAGCAACAGCATCATTTACTGCATCAACAGCAGCAGCAACAACAGCTTCATCATTACCAAATGAAATTGCAGCAGCAGCAGGTTCTGGAACAGTTGCTCCAGCATCAGATGTCTGATCTTGGCTATGGGCAGGGAAAGGGAGATCCAATGAGAGACAACTTGGTTGATCAGAGTCAATTTAGGACACTACTTCCAGAACTGCAGCGAAATCTGCATATTCCAAGGCACTTGGATCTGTCACTGGAGCAGGTAATTCGAGCAAAGATTGGCCAGAATAATCTTCAAGAACCTCAGACTGATATCTTAGACCTCTTATCACAGGTGAAGCATAGTAATATAATGCCTTCAGACCTGCAATTCCATCATCAGCTAGAACAGATGCAGGCGCAAGAGTTGTCTTTGGCAAGGTCTATAGGATTTAACACTTCAGATTGTCACCTGCAACGGCAGAGGCTATCCTCACATGATGAACATTTAAGCCACATCAAATGGAATCATGCTTTACAGGAGTTACATCAGGGTGGGTTTTATGAGCCTAGCTCTATGGCATTTGACCATCTGACTTCTCTTCCTGCTGTCACACTAGGGATTAACTTGGATAATGTAAATGGTCATTCCCAAGGTCCAGATTCAGCAGAACATCTATATATGCATCCTGCTGAGCAACTGGGTTCTGTTTCTTCAAATGCTCCCTCTTGTGACCAACAAGTTCTTGATGATATTTATGCTTCTCATCCTGAAATGACAGAGAGCTACTTCCCTGGAAAACGAAGGCAGCAAGAGAATAGTTGGGTTGAAGGAGGGATGCAACAGCTGCATCATGAAAATGAAAGAAAAAGAAATGTTTCAGAAGCTTCTGGAAACTCTAGTATTTGGTTATCAGGTCAACGGGATGAGGAGAGCTCGAAGCAAGTTTTAATGGACCTTCGCCAAAAAATAGGTCTTCAGTCTATTCACTCATCAGAAGATGATTATGGGCACCTTATATCCTCTTCAAATTCTCGGGAATCCTTTCGGCCGATCACTGATTCATCTTCTTCAAATCATAATCCAGATCAAGAAGTTGCCATGAATAACTCATTTATGGATAGGCCTCAACATTTGAACTCAAATTCTCTGTTGCATGATAATCCTGCCATGGCCTTGAGTGGTCAAGTACACCTTCTAGGAAATGGTGAAAGATTGCATGGGTCAAATTCTGGAGCGCTACCAGAAGAACCAACTTTTTTGTCTGGCATGATAGATACTTCTCAAGCTAATCATGTGGATAACAGGTTTGGTTCAAAATATATCAAGGATAAAGACTTGGCAGAATTGGATAACAGATCTGGGTCCAAATGTGCGAGGGCCATGTCCAGGTCTGTTTCACACATTGAAGAAAACTTTGTTGAACAAGCTGAAACTGCTATGGATCTTGTTAATGCCCATAGCAGGCATAGTTCACTAAGCAGTGCTGGTAATTTCTCTGCCATCTCGTCAGATATCATTCACATGCTTAGATGGATATTAGAGGTTTTGTGAAAATCTACAGGTGGATATGGAGGCTTGCATGGCTATGAGATGGGATTAGATAATTCGACCAGTGAAGAGGTTTCTAATGACAGGTAATGTTTCTCAGCTGAGTTGTGTCATAGTATTGTTTTTAATGGGTGGAACGCATTATCTTCTCTTGTCAACAATGATGTTAATTCTCCATCTTGCATATCATGTTCTACACAATTGGTATCGTAGCACATACATTGTTACTCTTTGATAGGTTATGTGCAACTTGTGATTTCTTTTTATTAAGAAGCTTAAAACAAGATGCAATTTGTTTGGGTGCACACTTGCACCTTGACTGGTTTGGATTGTGGATCCCCTTGTGCATGTGCATACATTAACATGGTGTCATGTCATCTTGTCTTATTAGCTGCCGGTATCCTGGACTTATTTCTAGCAACTTGACTGACGTGAAAAAAGGTAAAAGATAACAGAGGAAACCATAAATTTTGAAGTGCCAAATTTTGAAACCATTGCTGGACTGCAAATGGGCCAAACCATAGGGTACTATTTTACATTGCCCCTGCTTTTCTTTTCAAATAGTTGCTTCAGAATGAAAAGTGAGTTGGTGCAGATATTTTTGTCACCCAAACCACTTTTTTAATTTCTTTTTATTATTATAAAGTAAAAACTTTAGCATCTCAGGTGGTGCAGTAAAAACTACATCCTCTGCAAAGCCAAAGGGCTGATTCAATATCACCGGTGTTGTGAACAGAGAAAGCCTTATTTGTGGCGGCAATGACATTAACTCCTGAATTTCACAATTTACTTATATTGCATATAAGCTCTGTGGTCCAACTATTTATGCATGACTTGACTATTAGCAACTTCAGTGTTTGTTCATGTGTAAATCTTTTATGGGGTTTCCCTTGTAAATCTGTGTTATGACATCGGGAGCTATCAGTAAGGACTTGCTTCATAAACATAGGAGTTGTGAGTTGTACTATTTTAACCTGAAACTAATATTGATTTTCATGAAAAATGCTTGTGGACAGGGTTATATTAAGTAAAGGGCTTGACAATTCCTTGCATAAACACCCATCAGTGTACCGAGCCTCATCTTCCCTGGATGTTTTGTCAGACATGGCATCTGCTTCTCATAACAAGCATAAAAAATCAACAAGCATTGCAACTTCTGATGGTATATCATTAGCGTCAGATTTGTTGTCTTTTGTTTATTGGGTTTTGGATAATTGTGGTGATTTACAAAAAAAAGAAAAAAACTTATGTAAATTTCAGAGAGGAGGAACGAGTCTGTAGAGAATTTAGCAGCAGCATGGGGAGGTGATACTCAAGCATCTGGCATGAAAGAAGTGCGTTTTAGGAGGACTGCGTCTTACAATGATACTGGTATAACAGAGACATCATTCATAGATGTGCTAAAAAAGCCTGTTTTTTCTGAGGCTGAAGCAGCTAATGCGGCTGCCTTGGAATCATCTGATGGTTCACTGACTGGACGAAGTGGGAAAAAGAAAGGGAAGAAAGGAAGGCAGATTGATCCTGCTCTCCTTGGCTTCAAGGTTTCTAGCAATCGCATTATGATGGGTGAGATACAACATCTTGATGACAACTGATACATGCTGTTGTACGTTTTTCTCCACTTTTTTTTTGGAGATGAGTAGATTTTGTACCGATTACTGAAGAAGCAAATAGGACTTGAGATTCTTTGTTTTTTTGGTTTTCCTTTTCCTGTCTTGTTCAAGGTGTGGAGAAGCTGCCTGAATTTCTGCTCTTGTCTGCCCTGCCATATTGTTAGTTTATGTAAGTTCAAATTTTATGTAATATAAAATATTTTGTAGACAAGAAATATGTTAGAGAATAATAAAATATAAATCCTGTATTAGGTTTTTAATCATTTCAGAGATGGTTGTTGATATATAATATAAATAATATATAGTTTTATATTTCATGAGTTCAAATTAATTTTATTGTGAGTTTTTGGAAGTTTTAAGCTTAAAAGTTTTACTAGAGATAAATTATATTTTATATTTTAGGGTCTCAATAGCTGCTTGTGGGGGATAAAAAATGCAAATAAATAAAAATAAAAATAAAAATATCTAGTTTATTTATTATTAAACCTGAAAGTTCATGAAGATAACTTTTTGTTTGTGAATTATTATTGTTTTTGTTAAAAAAAATATTGTATAATTGTTATCAAGTTAAAAAAAATATCAAAATACCATATTTATATTATGTGACTAAAAATTAAAAATATCATAAATGTTATCATGTTCAAAATCTATTATTAGTAATATTAATTTTATGTCATACATAATAATTGTATAAAATATCATTAAAATCTAAATAAAAATAGTATTTAAAAACCATGTAAAAAATAAAGAGAGTGAATTTTGCATGCATGATCGGTAACTCCTATACCAAATGATTGATTTTCCTAGTGTCTCCGGTGATTTTTGAATTATAATTTAGTTATAAATCATTTGGATGATCGGTAACTCCGATACCAAATGATTGATTTTTGCAGTATCACGAGTTACCGATGATCCTATTTTGCTCCAACAGACATGCGGTTCTGTAGTCAAAGCGACTTCGTCCCCTTCGTGGATGTTTAGATTTCAATTAATAAGTCAACCACTGGAAAGCGTTATATGTTTCCAGTGTATGGCTAGACTTCAATTAACACAACCGATTCCTATAGGAGCACTCAACAATCTGAGATAAATACGCCATAATTTCATGGACCATGCCCAACTCAACCGTTGATTCAAGCTAGCATGGCTAATGAGAAAGTCCACCAGGTAAAGTGAGGCCCAAATATTTAGTTTTTTTTAAATTTATTTTTTTGTTTACTTAATTAGCTAATTTACTAGCCTTGCTGCCGTGATTCGCTATCAGACTATATTTTTTTTATATAAAAAATATTGTTAAGGTACTTAAATGTGGTAAAAAATAACATAAAAAACCAGTTATAATCAACCTATAAGCACATTAATTAGGGTTGAGTTATTCTGGGATATTTCGTCAAACCTATAGCCCAGGTAATGTAATTTGAATAGCTTGAGAAAAAAAATAAAGAGAATTATAAAGTATTTTTTATAAAAAAATATAATAAATTTTTAAATTTGTAACCTAAGTCATTAAACTCGAACCCAATCAATTAAATATTTAAGAATGAAATTGAAAAAAAAAATTTTAATTATACAAAAGGATTCTAAAAAATAACAATAAAATAATGAGCATCAAATTAAAATACAAAATAAATTTTATATTTAATTGAAAGGTGAAATTTTAAAAAAATCAATTTAGTAAAAGAATTTTTTTTAGAAAAAAAATGAGGATCAAAATTGATATAAAAAATAAAAATAATGTTGTAATTAAAAGGTGAAATTGAAAAGAATTATAACTTTTACAAAGAGATCAAGAAAAAAAAAATCAAAACAATGAGGACCAAATTGAAAAACATAATACCATCAATTTGAATTGAATGATGAAATTGAAAATCACTAAAAATTTTACAAAAAGGACAAAGGAAAAAAATTTAGAAATCTAAAGAATGAGAACCACATTGATAAATATAATATTTGATAAATTGGGATTAAAGAATGAAATTTAAAACAAATAAATTTTTTATAAAAGAGTTAAGACCAAAAATTATAAATCAAAAGAATAAAGATTGAAGTTGAAATACCAATAGTCAAGAGGACTAAGCTGTAATTTTCTGGGGAGAAAAGAGAGAAGAAGGAAGAAGAAGAAGAAGAAGAAGAAAAGGCCTATTGATGCCAAACTAAACCACTGCATGTGAAACACGCTGTAATAACATAAATAGACATGGCAGCGCTTCAAATGACATGGTTAAAAGGTATTTTTAGATGCCAGGAGGCATTGCACGTATCGACTAAAGGGCATAGACACCTTTCATCTATCCTTGAATGTGCCACATGTGCGACCATATTTTTATTTTTGTTTTATTTTATTTAGTTAAATATAAAATTATCCATGAGTTGACATGATAATTATAAAAAATCATTGTGAAATTCAAAAAAGCCCCATGTTCTTAGGCTTAATATTTTTCTAAAAATTATTTTAAGGTTATTTTCTTTGTTTTATTGCATGCCCATAAATTCTTAACGTCTTACCATTTTCATGTGCTTTGAAATCAAGAAAAACAAGGTAAATGTTTTTACATACCATTAACTCAATTAACATTCTTCAATGTAACAATTTATTTTCCTCGTATCTTTATGACAATCACAAATTATTCCTACTAAAAGCTTTATTACAACACTAAAGTCAACCTTAAGATTTCACTTTACACTTGAAATCTTTCTTGTCTTAGCCTTGTCTTAACAATTAAGCGTCCTACAAGAATTTAGTTTTTACATTAATCTTAACAATTAAGCATCCAAAAAGGAAGGAAAAAATTTGGTATTTATTCAATTGGCAAGTTAGTGAAAGAATGTATTGATATAATTTGAAAATTGTATGTTGTGTATGTGCATGATCTCCTTCATCTAAATTGACATAGAAATAACAGAGGTTTGTTTGAAGAGAGAAGAAGCTTATATTTTCATTAATGGAAGAGATATATATAGTTACAAATGCTAACCGGTTTCTCTTATTTAGCAGGAAGACCGATTCCTAAGGAATTACAACCTAAGAAGCTTATCAGCTCAACCAACATGACTAGAGTCCTGTAACTAACAAAGTCCTAGACACAGCTATACACAAAAATATATTGGTTATCACGAAATACATGGTATGGTACTTCAAAGTCAAGTAAGCAAATTGATTAAATGAGATAGTAGGGTTTAAGGGAACAATTCTCTCGAATGACTTCGTATGGATATTGCTGCCTATGACTAGGTAGTGTGGTTCTTCTAAAAAGTGAAGGGTTTTATATAGGATATATAAGACTTTGAGAGAGGGGCATAAAGAACGAAATAGAATTAAAGATTGAAGCTGGCAGAATCTGTGATGGTATACTAAGATGCCATACAATTTTTTCCTTCCTTGTCTTGGAATTTATTTCCAATTCAATAATTTGATCCTTTAAATACCAATAAACCATCACATTACAATTTTAAGGTATTATTATATTTCTTTCTCTAGTAGACAAACTCTCCCCCACTTATTCATGTTGGATCAATGATTGACAAATTTTCCAAACTATGTTTATACACCAGTCAGTTGCTAGTTCACTGTTATCATATCTATAAATCACTTCACATTTATAGTTAGATTACCTCACAATATGACACAACCATGCCACAAATTATAAATTGCATAATGCTTTACATATACATGAATACAATTACTTATCATATGTAAAACATGAAATCAAACTAGTTTAAATACATTGTACAAACTTATACAATTTTCAGATAAGCAATTCATAATCTATGATCTCACTTTCCAAGCAATTTTCCCATTGTTTAAAAAAACATCACATGACATTGAGCAGATCCTTCGATAGAAACCTTCATTGTACCAATATTGTTAAAAGATCCCAGTCACCAGGGCCTCATATTGACACCATTAGTCCATTGCTTGACATTAACCCCATTACCGAGTCACTAGTCCCAACCACTTAGAATCAAGTGCTCGTCCCTCAACCAGGTAACTAGTCACATAGTCTAAATTGGGCGCGAGCCCCTTAACAAGGGTAACTAGTCACATTGCCCATACTAGAAACTAGTCCCTAAACCAAGGAAACTAGTTTCTCCACATGACATTATAGAGTTTTAATGTAATTGAACAAATAAACGTGTTATCATGATTAAGATTAATATTTAATAATGTAGGTTCTCATTAATAACTTTCTACTAAGTCTATCTTTAATATGTTACTTCATATCTTCATACAACAATATTCCACATTATTTATTTAAGCTATATTTGATAAACAACTAATGACATATTATGGTCTAGGAATCCTTGTATATATAGAATTCTTTAGTGAATAAATGATTCATCTCTAACTATAATTGATTTATATAGTTCCTTAAACATAGTTTTCGGTCAGAAATAACACATTATAATCTTTCTTTTATCATATTAATAAATGCTTTCAACCAGGCTATTCACAACATATTTTTGGTTGTCCTAGTGTGGACCCCGTTATCCAGAGTTAATCTCATTTTTTACTCCCGACTATCCAATATGGATACCATTATGCGGTTAATCTTGTCATTTTTTTCCAAAGCTAATCTTTAACATTTATTCTGGCTATCCGACATAGATGTCATTAGTCAAAACTAATCTTATCATTTGTTCCTGACTATCCTACATGGTTATCATTAGCTAGAGATAATCATTAACATTTATTCCCGGCTATTCAACATGGATGCCATTAGTCAAAGCTAATCTTATCATTTATTCCCGATTATCCAACATTGATATCATTAGCCAAAGCTACTCATTGACATCTATTCCTGACTATCTAGTATAGATGCCAATAGCCTAAGCCAATCTTATCACTCATTCCTAGCCATTCAACATGGATACCTGACACGACCAAAAGATTGATGTCTTATCCCAAGTGCAGGAGTGTCAAAGTAATAAATAACCCAACAAGACTGAGGTCGAACCACATGGATGTTAACTATATAAATTATAAATAATAATAATAAAATGATAATGATAATAATAATAATAATAATAATAATAAGTTAAAGAGAACTTTGATATGTAAGATTAATGTAAGGATTCAACAATGATAAAAACAAATGTCAAGGTTAGAGGATCCACTAATAGTATTAGAAATAAGTATAGTATAAACTCTTTTTATTAATCAACTGGAAACCACACACAAATGAGGTTCCAATAGAATGATTTAACCTTAATAGTTCATTTTAAATTGTTAACATGATCATATTAATTATCTTATTTAAATAACACCAAACTTTTAAATATTTTCAGAAATTCATTATGCTAACTTATGTTAATAACAAATCAAGTTCATTTCATAGCACACATGTAGGTTATACCATACAATTGGCTATGAAAGTGCCAAGCATTTGCTGTACCAAGTGTTATACAACACAAATCTAGATTAATCATTTAACAAGTAAGGTATTAAGAATTAATAAGATAAAAAAATAAGACATGTTAATAACAAACTTTATTGGATATAAACATTGAAGTCCATGTTGAGTTTATATTATACCTATTCTAACACCATTAGTGAAACTGTTGCAGGGTAAATTTTGAGAGATCCAATCAGTAGAAATTCAAACTAATTGTGATAAGGTTGCTGGAGCCTTTATACGTAGCATAAGAACATGAAAGGGAGGAGAGGTATGGGAAAGACTGAGGAAAAGAAGAGATAGAGAGAAGAAGCAGAAGAGAGGCACTCTAATTGCATAGTATATTTTTCACACCTTTCTATTTACATCCAGTGCCATTTTTATAGGAAATGTGTATTCTATATTCTGTTACAAGAGTCACAAATGACTTCGTGTAACATTATTCATAACAGAATTGAATTGTAATAGTAAATATAACAGAATGGAAACACAAGGATAATGCTGGCAGTTTTATTTAAACGGTGCGTTTGGTTAAACTTTCTAAGGTGATGTCGTTTTGTTGTTGGCCTTTAGTTTATTTTGATTTTTCCCGCTGTAGTGTGTTTTGGCTCGCAATAGAAACCTTTTCACCTTGACATAATAAACTTAGCTAAACATAATGAAGAAGAGAAACATAAATAAACAACATAAGAACATGAGTATAGTAAAGGAAGTGAAAAGCATAAACAAGAGATTAAGAAAAATATAACATGAAATAAAACTTAAACATTACAAAAATATAAAGAAAGAAATAAAAAGCATGATCTTGATCTAAACAACCAAGATGCCATTTCATGAGCAAATGCCTCATTTTATATGCAAAAATTTAGAACTATTGATTTGATGACTAATTGTTGAGTGGGTGGCCAACTCTTGACTTGGTGAAAATTCTTATCTGAACAAAATGTTATTGCTAACATTAGAACTGGAACCAATTGTACTCATGAAAGTTATAGGAAATTATCTTATATTTCCAAGAAAAAAAATTGAGGTCATTTGGACTTCTAGAACTCGAGATATGGGTTGAACACTGAACAATGTCTGGGCTACAAGACAGATTTGGACTTCTCCGTTTTTGCTATAATTTGGACTTGAAAATGGCCTTTTTAAATCTTGGACTCCTCATGAAAGTTCTAGGCCTATGTCTTACCTTTCCATCCATATAAAGCAAACCTCAATCCGAGATCTATAACACCAGATATGACCCAATTACCAAACAGTATTCCAGTTTATACTGTACCAACATCTCTTTTCTAAGTTTGGCCCTCTCTGTCTTTTCAATTTCAGTATTTAAACTCATCAATCAATCCTTTTATTTATATGATAGGCCTGCATTTAAGATAAACATTTACCATAAATTAAAGATATCTTATATTATTAGATATTTTATTATAAAACATGCTTTAGTTATTGATACTTCAAGTGCAAAATGATGATATAAAACCTTGATAAAAATGCACTTTTAAGTATTAATCAATACCATTAACCAAAGTTAATCTCAATATTCTTTATAATTCATGATTAATTAAGTAACAAAATTCGGATAAGAATACTTTATAAAAGTACCTTAAGAATTTAATAGAATTAGATGAAGGTGAAAATCACCTACCTTCTTCCCCTATAATATGTCGTTGCTCGGTCGAAGATCGGATTTTTGTTGCACCTCTTGGTCCATAAAGAGATCATCATGCATTATATTTTATCTCTAAGCATCGTCAAAATTGATTATTATATGCTTCCACACATGGTCCATATTTTTTGCCCATACATCACATGTATGTAGAGAGCTCTTAGTTAGTGCAAGCTG
Organism: Populus alba; assembly: GCF_005239225.2. Lineage (NCBI taxonomy): Eukaryota > Viridiplantae > Streptophyta > Magnoliopsida > Malpighiales > Salicaceae > Populus > Populus alba. Next base: position 8,894,381 of record NC_133300.1, on the reverse strand, counting down.
GATAGAGAGAGAATTTAGAGAGATGCTCTTCTTCTCTTGAAGTTTCTCCTCGTCATCCAGCTGCTCCTGAGCTTCGTGCGCTCTTTCTTCATGGCTCCTATGACCAGTCCAACATCGACATCTCTATTTCCACTTGGCTGCAAACAGAGTGAGTACATTGTGGTTTCCTCGTAACCCTAACAGGTGGATGGATAAGTGATACAAATGCTAGGGTTTCTGCTAACGACTGGTGGAAACTCTTTCCTTTGTAGATGACTTAGAAGGGGGTTTTATTTCTTTCCCTCCACTCTTATTTGTCATGGATCTGTTCTCTGATTGGCCCAATGGGGTCTTTGGTTCCCTTATTGGTCATCTTCAAAATCTTCACATCACTGTTGCTAACGTCGATTTCTTCGCTGACATAGATGATGCTAGCTTCTTTGAAGGTCTTTCTGCCCGGATGTTCCATTTGTTAGGGCTTTGTCTATCTAGGTGAGGTTCTCTCCTCATGTCTAGACTGTTCGCTCCCCTGTTCTAGTTATTATGCAGGTTTGATTCGGCTGCCATTTGCTTTGTAAAGGGATTCGGTTGGGTGAGGCTCTCTCCCTAAATGTTTGGTTTCCTTACTTTTTGCTATAATGGGGTTATTCTGCCTATGTTTGTTAGTTGGGTAGCTTGATGCTGCTGGTTTGCTGCAAAGGATTTCTTTGCCTAATATGGGGCATTGGTTGGGGCCTGTCTAAGCTCTTTCTGGATTGGGTCTGGCTGATTAGGATGAGACTTCTAGTTGATGCTACATTTGTTGGGTAGCTCGTTGAGCTTGTCTACAGATTTGTTGTTGATGAAGTGTGTCCTGGGACTGTGTGTTGTGATGCTAGCTTTCCTCCTAGTTCTACAGGTTAGTTAGCTTGTTGCTGTTATATGCAGATTGGTATGTTGTGCTTCTTGAAGCCGGCTGTAATTATGGTTTGCTAGAGTTGTTATGCTTCTTCTCTGGCTTGTTCTCCTAGTTACTATCATGTGTCTCTACTTGTTGATGCATGGTCCCAGGCTTTCTTGTCAGGTCTTGGAGCTTTTTAGGCAATGTATGGAGTCTTGCTGCAAAGAATTTCTTTGCCTGTTTGGGTGAGGCTCTCTCCCCTAATGCATGGCCTCCTCTATGCTGGCATGGTGATATGGTTTATCAGATATGTGCTTTGCTTGTTGTGTATGTCATCCTTTCTCAAGGGTGCCTCTACTTGTTGTCTTCATACTGCTTTGCTGGGGCTTTGTCTATCTGGGTGAGGTTTTCTCCCCACGACACCCCCTTGTGTATTTCGTTTATTTTGCAGGTCTGATTCGACTGACTTCTCTAGATAGATGCTTTGAACCCCAATAGGTTGGGTGAGGCTCTCTCCCCATATACTTGGGCTGATTCTCTGTTGCTATTCTGCTACCAAGGTGTAGGTTTGGTCTGCTGGTGAGGATATATGCGGATGGTTTCTCATACCTCCTTTGTATAAGACTTCATTTAGGTGGGGCTCTCTCCCCAAAGGTATGTTGTGCTGAGCAGCTGGTTTGCTTTTACGGATGGCCAGCTTGTTGTTGAGGTTCGTCTTCACTACTACTATCCTTTTTTTGATGGAAAGCAGGTTGTTGCCAATCTGCCGGGTTGGAAGGAGACCCGCCTCTCTGATACTGTTGGCTTTTGGATTTCTAGGTAGATGCTTCTTTGTCTGCTAGGTTGGTTTTAATACATGTTTATTATGATGCTTGTATAAGGGAGCCTGTTCCCTTTGATGTTAGGTTGTATAAGGGAGTATGTTCCCTTTGCTTTCTGTTTCGCAAGCTTGTGTTGCTATGATTTATTCATGGGAGTTTGTTCCCTTTACCTGGATATGTATTTGTATATGTACTGCTGGTTCCCAGCTTGTTCTGCAAGCTTGTCTTGCTATTTTTTGATCCATATAATTCTTACATTTGATAAAAAAAAAAAAAAAACCTGCATGTAGGAAGTGTGTTCTACAAATAAACATTATTGCATTAAGACATGCTTAACCTTAAAAAACATCTTGAATTACAAAACTTAGGGATGATAACATGGCCACCATTAAAGAGATGACCTCTATTAAATATGAGTTGGATTCTGAATCCTTATAGCTATTGGAAGGGGATTGCCTAAGACTGGATGATAATAAATTGCCACCTACCACAACTATGAGTTGCTCTAGACATGACTTGAAGAAGCTCATTTCACATGTGAAAAGCATTCACGATGATTAGTTTTTAAAGAAATATAGGAGGATAGTGGAAATCATAAAGGTGTCTATGCAATTGCATTTTTAGGACCCCAAGTACCGATGCTTTCCTTTTAGGGATGTAGACATGTGTCATACTTTGGAAGATTATGGTTTTCTGACCAATTCCATCAAAATCTATACAAAGTCTACTTTCACCAAAGGCGTGACAAAGTGCTAACTAAATTGGCTAAAATGATTAAAGTTCCAGATCTTCATAAGATATTGGAGAAAAGTGCTACTAGCATAAAATAGAAAATGATCGAAGAGGTATTCAAAATAAGGAAGAATGACTCTAGATTTGTTGAAGAAAAAGGTAGAATACTTGCTTTAGGAATCTTCAGGTTGGTGTTATTTCCAAACCTCACTAGAATAATCAATTTAGAGGCGGCTGTAACTTTTGTTGCATAAAAAAACACTTAGATAAATCCGTTTGTGGCAATACTAGGAGAAACTATCTTAATACTCAACCATTATAGGAGGATTGGCAAAGGATCAATGAGATGTTGTGAATAGTTGCTGTATATATGGCTGATTAGCCATATATAATCCAAGAGGCAGATATTTAACAACTTATGCTGGTTTAGTCAAAGACCATTGAAGATAGTTAAAAAAATATGAATGGAAGGACTTGAGTAAGGAAAACTAGAAAGTAAAATTACAAGGAATCTTGCAAGGAGAAGTGAAGTGGAAAGCCCTATGGGTGAGTGACATGACCAAAAGATTGATGTCTTATCCCAAGTGCAGGAGTGTCGAAGTAATAAATAACCCGGCAAGACCAGGGTCAAACCACATGGAGGTTAACTATATAATAATAATAATAATAATAATAATAATAATAATAATAATAAGTTAAAGAGCACTTTGAGATGTTTGATTAATGTGAGGGTGAAACAATGATAAAAACAAATGTCAAGGTTAGAGGATCTACTAATGGTATTTCAAACAAGTATAATATAAACTCTTTTTATTATTCAATTGGAAACCACACATAAAGGAGGTTCCAATCGGATGATTTGACATTAATAGCTCATTATAAATTGTTAACATGATCATATTAATTATCTTATTTAAGTAACACCAAACTTTTAAATATTGTTAGGAATTGATGATGCTAATTTATGTTAATAACAAATGACGTTCCTTTCATAGCACAAGTGTGGGTTATACCATACGGTTAGGTTATGAAAGTGCCAAGCATTTGTTGTACCAAGTGTTATACAACATAAATCTAGATTAACCATTTAACAAGCAAGGTATTAAGAATTAATAAGATAAAAATGATAAGACATGTTAGTAGCAAGTTATTTAGGATATAAGCATTGAAGTCCATATTGAGTTTATATTATACTTATTCTTACACCATTAGTGTAACCTTTTCACCTTGACATAATAAAATTCGCTAAACATAATGAATAAGAAAAACATAAATAAACAAGATAAGAATATAAATAAGATACAAGTTAACTAAGTAAAGGAAAGGAAATGAAAAACATAAACAATATATTAATAAAAACAAAACTTAAGCATTACAAAAATATAAAGAGAGAAATAAAGAGCTTGATCTTAATCTGAACAAGCAAGATGCCTAAATGCATGGCAAATGCCTCCTTTTATAGGCCAAAATTTGGAATTATTGATTTGATGACTAATTGTTGAGTGGGTGGCCAACTCTTAACTTGGTGAAAATCCTTATCTTATTGTCTGAACAAAATATCATTGCTAATATCAGAATTGGAACCAACTGTACTTATGAAAGTTCTAGGAAATTGTCTTATCTTTCTAGGAAAAAAAATTGAGGTCATTTGGACGTTTGGAACTCAAGATATGAGCTGAACACTGCACAATATCTGGGTTGCAAGACAGATTTAGACTTCTCCGTTATTGCTATAATTTGGACTTGAAAACGACCTTTTTAAATCTTGGACTCCCATGAAAGTTCTAGGCCTATGTCTTACCTTTCCATCCATATAAAGCAGACCTCAATCCGAGATCTACAGCTCCAGATATGACCCAATTACCAAATAATGTTCTAGTTTGGACTGCACCAACATCTCTTTTCTAAGTTTGGTCCTTTCTTTGTCCTTTCAATTTCAGTATTTAAACTCATCAATCAATCCTTTTATTTATGTGATAGGCCTGCATTTAAGATGAACATTTACCATAAATTATATGTATCTTATATTATTAGATATGTTATTATAAAACATGCTTTAGTTAAGAAGTTATTGATACTTCAAGTGCAAAATGATGATATAAAACCTTGATAAAAATGCACTTTTAAGTACTAATCAATGAGAGCAACATATTACTTGATGAGTTGTGGCTGAAGACGTTGAGTGCCTTTGATGGGAGTGACCTACACACCTGCTTTTGTTATGAGGCAACATATGGGTGTACAAGATGTGCCAAGAAAATCCGTGTTATCCTAATTTTCATGGTTATTCAAGCATCAATCTATTTTGGAAGTTGTGAAGAACATCAAGCATGATTAGAAGCTTCTGGTATTGGTCTGGAAATAATCAAATGGTTTGAAAGATCCAATTACTAGTGAAAAGTATCCAAGGTGGGAGAAATTTATCACTACTTACCCATAACTCTTGGATTTGAAGCCAAGACTTCACAAGTTATTGAATAGACTAAAAGAAAGAGGACTTCACAAGTTGTTGAATAGACTAAAAGAAATAGGATTAACAATAAGGAAGAGTTTAGAGAAAAACTAGAAAAATCCAAAGGGAGGTGGGCACCAGTAAAGCCCTTAGAATATCCCTCGAGGAGTAAATCCTAACTGAAGAGAAATTGCGAAAGTTTGCAGAGTAATAACTGAAGGAAAAGGGCACAAAAATCATGTCCTTAAAGGAGCAACTATAAGGAGAAAAGACAGCTAAAAACCAAGCTAAGGAAGAACAATAAGAATTAGGAACACATTGGATGCAAACTAGTACTGAACTAGAGGCTTTGAAAACCAATTTTAACGATTTCCAAGAAAGGGCTGATATGTCTAAAAATACCCAAGCTATATTAGAAAGCTAGATTGAGCAGTATGAAACATAGTTATGAAACCCAGCTCGGGGGTTGACCCGCCCCCTAGGTTTCATGGGTCAACTTGGAAAAATAAAATATAAATATTTAAAGCTTTCATATTTTATATGAAAAAATTAAGAAAAAATCCATGTAAATATAGGCTTTATATATTGTAAATATTGAAGTTTAAAAGAATATTTTAAATTTTTTTTTTATCCCACATTAAAAAGATACTATGTTAAGCTTTTAATTTGAAGTATTTAAATCAAAATTTTTTTTATGCCACATTGAAAAAATAACTTTTTTTCTTGGGAACATAGAGTATATATACTATGAGTTTCAAATCTCATATTGAAAAGAAATAAGTTTTTAACATAGAGTATATATATACTAATGGGTTTCAAATTTCACATTGAAAAACACATAACTTTTTTCTTGGGAACTTAGAGTATATATACAAAAGAGCTTCAAATCCCACATGGAAAAGATATTATGTTATCATTTTAAGTTGAAGTATTTAAACCAAACAGTTTTTTATCCCACATTGAAAAAACATAATTTTTTTCTTGGGAATATAAAGTATATATACTAATGGGTTTTAAATCTCATATTGAAAAAAAAACATAACTTTTTTCATGGGAACATAGAGTATATATACGAAAAGACTTTAAATTCCACATTGAAAAGATACTATGTTATCCCTTTCAGTTGAAGTATTTAAACCAAAAAGTTTTTTTATCCAACATTGAAAAAATATAACTTTTTTCTTGGGAACATAGAGTATATATACTAATGGGTTTCAAATCCCACATTTGAAAAAAAAAAGAACATCGGGTCTCGTCCGGGTTTGCCCAGGTCACCCGGGGTATGTGTTGACCCGTCATGTCAACCAGGTTCTGCCAAGTTGTTGCCCCAGCCGGTCTTTTATGAATCTCGGACCAGTCCAACCACTGAGTCAACCAGGTCCCAGGTCGACCCGCCGAGCTAGGCTAGGTTTAATAACCAGGGTATGAAAGGCTATACAAGAAGCATGTGATGCTAGAATGTGATGCTGAATGATGAAGCTGTATGAAAGGAAAGACTCTCGGGGTCTTCAAAATTGATTTGGATAAAATGAGAAATGAGATTAGCTTGCTAGAGGAGAGGTTTGATAAAGAAAAGGCCAAGGCAAAACATATGGAAGAGAGGAACAAACTACTCGAGCACTACAACTAGATGATTAACACCAACAACAATAAACTAAATTACAAAAATATGTTCTTCTTTGAGAAGATGAGAAACCTAAATAAGTAGATTGATCGGGCCTTTGTCTATGCCTAAAACATCAACCAAAATGCCCGACAAGTTGAAAGGGATGTCCACTAATATCAACAAAGCATGGATGAGACTGATGTTTTCTTTAGGGACATAGAAAGTAAAGGCTTTGCCTTTCTCCTTGTAAACGATGATGATGAGTAGAATAATAGATTTCAAATGTAAAAGTTTTTGTCAAGTATTGATTAAAAGGGTTTATACCTAACCTTATGAGCAATATCTCCTTATGATAAGTGTATTATTATTAAGCATTGACTCATATTACGTTGTCTCGGCAACTACGAAAGAATCGAAACCCTATTTGTTTATAAAGGAATGATGGCTATATATTAGCTCGGGGTATAACTAATCCATATCAAACATACATCATTATGCATAATCATACATCTATATGCATCTAAATTATGAATTATGGAATATGCATGGCAGGTATTTGAAATATAGGTCCCCTTGCTTGAGTCTACAATACTAGGCTTTGTAAAAGGATGAAGAACAAAGAGAGGCTCACTACTATAAGAAGCTGAAAGATGTTAAGAATAATATGGCTCATATGGCTAGATTACTCGAATAACTCCTACGAGCGTAGTTCGGGGAAGGGACATCCAATTAGCAGCTGGCCATATCGCTAATAGATTTGATTATCCTTGACTCATAGAACTTGGAGGCAAATCCCATGGTTGAACCACAAGGAACAATGAGCATTCTGATGGCTCGCCTGATTACGCTAAGTTAAGTGTCAGCCATAATAGATCTAACAATGAAGGAACCCCATATAGTTGAACACTTTGATCCTTCTGATCGAGAAAAATTGGCTACCTTGGAGGAAAAAATAAAAGCAGTTGAGTGATGTGACTTCTATGACTCGGTTAAAGTAGTTGAGATATGTCTGGTGCTAAATGTAGTGGTGGTTAAGAAGTTTAGAGTGCTTGAATTTGTCAAGTACATGGGACTAGAATGCCTTAATACACACTTAAGGTCATATTGCAATAAAATGGTGAAGGTCATACATGATTAGAAGTCAATCATTCATTTTTTCCAAGATAGCTTGACTAGTCTCGCGTTAAGCTAGTGCATAACCTTGGATAACACAAGTTTGATGGTAATGGAGAAAAGCAACAAGAAAACTATAAGGGAGCACATTTATAGGTGGAAAAACAAGGTAATTTATGTACACTCACCTTTGTTAGAGAAAGAGATGGTGACTCTATTTGCCAATACTTTCAAGTCCCTATTGTTTGAGAATTTGATGGGTAGCTCCGCTTAACATTTTTATGATGTTATTATTGCTGAGAGAATAGAATAAAGGATAAAGACCGATAGAATATCGAAACCTACCAAGAAGAAGGGGTTTAATTGGTAGAAAAATGATGTTAAGGTAGGCAATGTAAAAGGAGGGTATAAGGGTAAAAGGAATTACCAAAACCAAAATTACCAAATCCAAAGCAACCAAAGCTACCAAACCCCGTCTTCCTAAATATTCAGTATCAACTTTGCCCTTTTTCTAGTAAACCAACTTACTAACCCACAAGAAAACCAAGCCAAAGACAATCTAAGAAGATCCTACCAAAGAAACCAAAAACAACTTCCGCCTTGACGTATGACCCTAAAAGAGTATGCAAAATTACTAACCATAGATGATGTGGCCCCTCTTTCATATCTAGCACTAAAACCTCCCTTCCCAAATTGGTACAAACCAAAGTTAACCTATGAGTACCATACTAGAAATTCTGGCCACAGTATTGACACTTGCTCAGCATTCAAGAGGAAGTTTTTGCAATTATTCAAAGCAGGGTGAATAACCTTTGAAAATGCCCCCAGTATCAATTCTAACTCCCTACCTAATCATGCTTCCATTAGTGGGGGAGTAAATGTTATGGAGTTTGGAATGAAGAAATAGAAGGTTTTGAGGGTTACCATGGATAGGTTGTATGACATGCCAGTGTAAACTAGGTGCTTGCAAAAAAGAAGAAGAGAGAATCAAATTAAAAAAAGAGATAATTTTTGTAAGTTCCATGAAGAAATGGAACACAACATCGATGAATGTGAGGAGTTTTCACTAGAAGGTGATATAAATGATGACTTGTGGTCAGCTACAAATAGAGGAGGAAAAGGATGATGTTGCAGGCATGATAAAATTCCAAGGGAAGAAAGCAGAGGTATGTATGCTCTAATATTCCGAGATCAGTCCATTAAAGCTTGTCTTGACAAGGCCTACCTCCATTACTATAACAACCCTGAATTTCTATATCCTTTTTCATGATACATTAAGAATTTTCATTGTATTTTTTTCATTTTTGTTGGAATTTCAGCAGAGTCTCCCCTTAACCAGAGTGGTACCAAGTTATCGACAATCACAACAATACGCTTTTTTGGCCAACACAACAGTGTCATTCTATTATCACAAGTCCCATTGACTTCCAACCACTATTAAACATCCATAATAGAGAGTAATCATGACAATTAGGATGATCAAATCTTATGAAGACATGTGATAAAAAGTTTCCAATAATTTTTAGTTTAAAAGTAGAGATAAGGTTAAAGGATAAAGTTTTAACAATGTAAACAAAATATCAAATTTCTACAATGACATATAATTACATAATTAAAAGGGATCTTGTAAATGTTACATAAAATCCTAATGTATATGAGACATCATTTTTAAAGTTTCATATAATTTGAGCGAAAGACATTTACCATTCCATGCGAGGCTGGGATGCACCAGATGTTACATAAGATACACACAACTTATTTAATGGATCATCACATTCATATATTTAATTGAATTATTTATTAATTTATAAGAAACTGTTATCACTAAGAACCATAATTTAGTAGATCTCTAATAATCCAACAACTAATATTACAAGTCTCAATTCGATGACTAAGTTCTTACATTTTCGGTCATCGAACACAACGATGTTATTATTTTTCAAATTATAAAATAATCATATAATATCCCGATCATCAAACATGCTCACACCATTAGTTTTCAAACTAGGAATCTAATCGATTTTAAAAATCTCAATTGCCAGACATGCTGATGCTATTAGTTTCCAAACTAGAAATCTAATCAATTTTAAAATCTTGATTGTCAGACATGCTACTGCCATTAGTTTCCAAACCAGGAAACTAATCAAATAAAAATTATGCTCATTAGAAGGTTAATTGCCAAGAATTTTGATACTCTATTCAAGTGCCATACACATTTCTTCTTCCATGTTTTCATACAAAAGCTATATCCATTTGATATCTCACTCAGATATCAATTCAATACTACATATCTTTTTTTTTTTCCATCTTTTGACAAAAGCCAATATCCATCTGACATCTCACCTAGATATCAATTTAGTACTTTATATCTTTACTTCCAAACTTTGTCGGTTGTCAAAGACACTGATGTCATTAGTTTCTATATCATGAAACTAATAAATTAAAATCCAAGTTGCTAGGAATGCTGACACCATTAGTTTCCAAACCAGGAAACTAATCAATTAAAATCATAATTGTTAGACACGCTGACACCATTAGTTTCTAAACCAGGAAACTAATCAATTAAAATCCTAGTCATCAGACATGTTGATGCCATTAGTTTCTGATGCTATAGTTTCTGAACCAGGAAACCAATTACTTAAATTCTCATTCTCAATTCATTATATACTTCTGATGTAGTAGATATATTTGTAGTTACATAAAATTCAATAATAAAATTAAAATTAGTTTAACGAGGCATAAGATGCCTAGCAATGCATGTTAGGTACTCATATCCATTCCAATAATATCATGACTAATTAAATGCACAACAGTGCACAAGGTACTCATGTCCATTCAAACATTATCATAACTAATTGATCAATAACAAAATACACAACGTACTCGTATCCATTCCAATATTATCATAACTAATTTGATCCATACTAATTTATGTAAGGTACTTATATCTATTCCAGTATTTAGCATACCAATACAAAATAAATTTTGAATTTATCAATATAAGTTTACATGGATTGAAAAGACAAGGTACGAGGCACCTATCTGCTCCTCCATCTAAACAAGTCCTTCCAACCATAGATGAACTTGCTCTAAACACCTCTCCTATTTAGATTAAGAGGTAGTATAAGTATCACTTCATAACTTTACCATAATGTGAATTCTTATAATATAATTGAAATCTCATTCATATAAGTCAATTACTAAGAATTCATTTTCCTCATTACACACTTCATCCCCATTTTATTACTCAAGAGTATTGTTTTGTATTTCATTTATAAGCAGAGTTCTAGACCTTGGTTATGAACATGGCTTGGCTCTTTTGAAAGATAAAAATGTTAATCTACAACTTTACTGGGGTAGGGAAACCTAGTTCTGTCTTTAAAGTACCCAAATTCATCTATTATTATACTTAATGAAATTTGTCCCATAAGGTTGAATTCGACTTTCCTTCAGTTCTTAAGTCATATGAGGAGTTGTATAGTTCCAAATTCATCATGAACAATTCCATTTGAAAGCTAAGATTCATCCCTATGATGTATTTAAATAAACCAACTCCAAATTATACCATTTTAGGGCTCAATTCAAACCATCACATTAGCATCTACAAGCTGCCTAATTTTATACTAGCTAGACCCTTTCTTGATTTTTGGATAATATTTGGAGTTACATAACTCCAATTAAGAAAGGCCAATTTATACCTAAAACTGTTATGTAGAAACCTCATTTAAATTTTATCTTCATCAATCCCTAATCTTATCGTATGGTTAATCAACGAATTTGTCTAGTTTTCTAATCTACTATTTGACAACCATCATAGTAAGCTTCATATAACTTTTGTTTCTAAATAAGATCTTGTTAACATTATTATCTCCTTCCTAATTAAGGTCATGTCTCATATGTATGAACCAATTAATCTCCCCCCATTTGACAAGTAATACTCTTGGTACAAGTTTGGCTTTAAGTACTCCTTCATCCTTCTGAACCAGCACAATGTTTCTAAAGCTTTCCCTCTACTTCATCAACACTAAGTCACACCTTGATCTTTCACTCAAAATAACCCATGCTAGGAAATAGTGATGTCATTAGTCAAGGATAAACTTCTTTCTTGTTCTTACATTACCTAACCTAGCCTTTTCATAATACAATTTTCATTACACAAGGGATAATAAATCAACAATTCAAATCTTCCTTGAATCCTCATTTGGTTGAAACTTACTAGGCCTATGTCATCAAATTATTTCATCTCAATTACCATTTTTCATCCTAATCTCACAATTATATTTTACAAGTTATATTTTAGTCTTTAAACATGTTGCCAGGAATGAACCATGTTCTTCCTTATCTCTTTGCAAAAGTGGAATTCCTTAATTTAATAATTTCAGCCTTAATAATTTTTTTTCTTCCATTCTCCTACATGCATTTTCTATTACATTCATAATCACACCCAAGGTTGTCAAAAATGCTTTTTTGACACTACATGAAATATACAATATAAACTCGGATTGTAAACTCGAATCGTAAACTTGCAAGTAAAATATTTTAACTAATTTTGCAAAATCACAAGTAAAAAAAGCATACATGTATATGGTTAAATTATGCAAAATCTTTCATTATTATTAAATTGACAATGAAACATACATCTAACAACCAAAGTAAAAAGTATGAATCTTTCATTATTATTAAATTGACAATGAAACATACATCTAACAACCAAAGTAAAAAGTATGAAAGCAAAACCTAAAACATGTTAGCTTTCAGAATTTTCTATCAAATTATTTGACATTGTAATTAACTTGATTTTTAATATTTTAATATTCCATATGCTTATAGATTATTTATACAGTGACTAGTTATGATCTTGTAGCTCGTTGGAGAAATATAGTATCAACCATTACCAAATACATTTAGCTCATCTCATTAATATGCTTTGTTTTGGTCCAAACTCCAAAGATGGCAATTGTTTCTCGTATTTGCATCTCTATTGCTTCACCTGGCAATTTTTAATCAAATAAAAACTCTCCTGCTTAATTCAAGTTGTCAAAACTTAAATTAACAATAATTACAAGTAAGAATCACACACTATACAGACATATAGTTGCATAAAAATAGAAGCCAAAGGCAGACAATGCTTACACCAGCCCACTTTCAAAAGTTTTCTCACTTGAAATAGTTGAGGGATTCACTTTTAATCAGCACAAACTAATCAACAAGTTTGATATAATCAAGCTAGCTGCAATCCTTTGCCAATAGGTAGAGTTGGACAACAAGATTTTCAATAACTTTAGTACTTACCTAAAACCTCTAGAAAATCCACCACGAGTTACAAATTGTCATCTAGTCCATTGGCTTATCAAGATGATGAACAACAAGCCTCTTTACTAAAAAGGATGTAAACAAATAATAACTAGAGACTCAAATTTGTAAAGACCTTTTCATGCCTAGTGATCAAATCCTTTTATATATGTAACATACTCTACAATTCTGTCTTGGATTTTCTCAAGGAAAAAAAAAACATATCGAACATCTTGATTCTTCTTCAACCTTATTATCTCAAAATCTATATGCGCAGATATGAAAGAATATATGCATAAGAAATAATTGCAATCTTAAAAATCATATTTACCACCAAGTTAGAGACTTTTGAGGATGATGTTTTAGCACTAACAATTTGGTCACCAATTCTGTTAGTCAAGATTTGGGGTTGGGGAAGGTTTTCGATGTTCCAACTATAGCCCTTCTTCCTCAAGAATGGTTATCCAAGATGTGCTTCATGGGATAGTGTGAAACGTGTCAAAGTTGAGAATGCAAGGCTGGCTTTGGATTCATCTATAGAGACTTTTCGATGGTGGCCTTATGCAAACTAGGAGTAAAAGGTTGGCACTTCCCGGAGTTTTATAAAGAGAAAGGAGAATGGCTAGACTTGGGATCTAATGAAGATTTGTTGTCATTTTCCCTATGCATGACACAAGTTGTGCTGTTAGTGTTAGCTTGCTAGGGTTGCGAATATGAGATTTGGGCAAAGGATAAAAGGCAAAGGGAAAAGGGGAGATTAGGGAGTGGGGACTGTGGAGTGTCGGGACTCAGAGCAAGGAGTCAATAAATTTTTTAACTTTTGGCATACTCGTAGACTTGGTTCGATTTGACCAAGTTTGATTAAGTTTGCTGGTTTTCGAGTTTTTTACCCGATTTTACATGTTATATACATGTTGACTCGTAAAATCTTATGATTTTACGAGTCAATTTGTGATTTGACAACAATGATCACACAACACTTCATTAACCTTCTACTTCATGTTTATTCAAGTAACAAGTTTCACACAATATCACATTTTCATTCTTCCCTCATTTTATGCAAGGACACACTTCACCATTTCAACCAACTCTACTTTAAGTCATAATGTATACCCATTGATTTATTTCAACTTTATTCTTTGAATATATCCTTATTATCACACATTTCATGCCAATATCATAATATCAACATATAACATTTACTTATAACTCTCTGCACATTCAATACTCAATTAATCTCAATAGTGAAGTTCTATAACATCATGTTTAGCATAACATATCCAAGTTGTAGATCAATCCAATAGTTAAATTGCTCTATATTAGAACGTAACCTAACAAACCTTAAAAATTATAGACCTGCTGTTCAAGACGAGCCATTTATGGCTGCAAAATTTGTTTCTAATCTCCACCGTTCACACCTTAGAAAACATCTAGAAGAACAACTTATCAAAATTACATCCTCATCCAATGATTAATGAAGGAGAAAACATATGGTAATTGCAACTGAGAAGAATGGTGTTTTCTCTAGAAGTATTCCACCAATGATATATCTCACACATAGCTTGATATTGCAAATCCATTCAACTAGAATGTAGCAGACATAATGATGAACAACATACCTAAAGGGTAACCCAATTTAATGGTGTAAAGTGGAGATAAGGTTGTCAAAGTTCCCGCCCTTGATGTGTTTTCTCTTAAAGACCAACTCAATCTTACCTAAAACTCTTAATCATGGTTGATTCCATCAAATGTTTGGAAGAAGATGAAGGCTTCACAAGCCATTTTTGCGACTGGGTTTGCATATGTAACAACCTTTGAAAGAAGGAATTTTGTTTTCCCTAATGACCCATTTACGCCTCATAATTATACATATGCCCTTTTCTATCAAATCCGGGTCTGTTGGTATTTCCATGAGACCTTTTTGGATTCCTTATGACTTGCAAATTTAACCCAATGTACAAACTTATATAAGTGGTCTATTTGTAAAATTTTAGCCCGATCCAGTGATCGGATTGATTGAAATGCTTAATACTGTTAAACTGGACAGTCAATAATAATTTTTGCAAAAAATCTGAATTTCACCTTCTACATAATTTACTTAAACCATTAGGGTTCTCCAGTTAATTTGTTGAATATTTCTATTCATAATTATCATAACTTTTTCCTTGGAGTTAAAAGCATGATTTTACACGGGGTTCATTATTGACAATCAATGTTTCTAACGCAAAAGGTCACTCGTTCAATTTTTTTTTGAACTCCCTTCTATTTTTCTATAAATCATCCTTTTTAAATTTACAAATTTCCTCATTTAAATATATTTTTATCCAATTTGGAAATTTAAGTGATTTATCTCTAATTAATATTTCATATACCCATGCTTGCCCTTTTTAATAATTACTCTAATTTGCAAATTTTTAGATCGAAGGTTTACACACCATGTTTCTCAATTATATTATTTATGATTTATCAAGACTTTATACCAAATGAGAGACAAGGCATGAAATTTTTGTCTCCCTTTTCTTTTATACCCAAACTAATATGTTTAAGTCTTATTTGGTTATCCCTTAATATTTTCTATATATTGCATCATAACCAATTGTTACAATGTTCCATTAAACTTCAAGTAAAATCTTATTATTTAGGATTATCTACTTGATTCCAATCCATATATTTTATTCCATGTCTTGTTACAAATTACCTATTGGAATTTCTACTAAGTCATTTGTATATTCTAATTATAATTTACTAGGGTTTCACATTCTCCTCTCTTACAAGAAATTTCATCCTTGATATGTAGAGTTCTTACTTATGTATGTGAATAGTGTTGAGTATTTCTTCCCTGTTTTTTATTTCTCCTTTCCCAAGTCTCTTTTTCAACTGCGAACTTCCCTATACTATATAGTTTTTGTCTTTTTGTTTGTATATTTTAATATAAAAGTCTATTTGGTTCAACCCTCAAAGTTTAGCCTTCTTGAATCACTATAGTGGTTTGGACAATACTTGAGAAAGATTCAATTCACCTTTTCATAGCATGGGTATAAGGAACACATCTTGGGTTCTAGATAAAGGTGTAGGCAATGCAAATCAATAAGTTATTAGTCTAACCTCTTGTGTTGATATCAAATGAATCATTACACCTTATCATCCCACTGCTGGAGCATGTCATGCTCCTTTTTAACACATTTTTCCTTCTTTAGGCTCTTCCACCTACTTTATTTCAGTCATACAACCAACTTTGCTTAACATATATGTAGCCTTCTAGGATTTTGTGTAACTATATTCCTAGTCCAGATTTTCTCGTAGTCTAATTTTTTTTATTCATCATTTCATCTCACATGGACACATAGTATTCTTATTTCTACTTCCAAAAATCATAACGTAAACTATACCTCAAACATTACATTTATCTTATCCATTGATTAATCCAACTATTCATTTTAATTATTGTTCACCCAACTAATGAAGTATCGTGTCAACTACCTGAGTCATTTACCATCCAGTTGACCCAGCCTCAATTTCATAACCTTAGCCTTATCATACTATCGACTAAGTACCAATTTCCTTGTCCATATTTGATATTGCAACTAACTAATTTATTGGATATTTTCAGGATCTACCATGTAGGTTATTACGGTTGAAATTTTAATTATTGTCATTACAATAGTTCCCAATTACATTTTTGTATGTAACCATCATTTTTATCAATCTTAATATATATATATATATATATATATATATATATATATATTTCCATTGTTGTGGATGGTAATTCATACTCTCTCTCTCCCTCTCTCTCTCTCTCTCTCACACACACACGTACATATACCACTTCCCCGTTTGTAAGCTTGGTTGTTATGGGCATCAACATATTGGAACAAGATAACAAAAAGGTCAAGAGCTACAATGAGAAAGGAAAGGCTATGAAAGGAAAAGAGTTGCTACCTCAACTAACTATCCACACCATGGAGGAAACAGTGACAAAGACCTTTGTGTGAAAGCTGGCAAATGGAAAAAAGTTTCAAAATTAGGTGACTCAAGAGGCTCCTATAGTCTTTAAAAAGTAAATGATGAAGTTGTTCTAGTATGCTTTTTATTTTTGTCTTTGATACCCAATTGGCAATCTTGGCTCAAAATGTCAACATATGGTTTTCTTTGTAGTTGAGCCTTTCTTTTATCAATGAGATTATACATTTTCATAATTTATTATCTATTTTTGCTAAATACACACTTACTGAAACATCTTCCGCTTTCAAGAAATCTAAAAGCAGATCATCAATAAAATCATGAGCACATTACATTGAGAATGAATGGTGAAATTTCGATGAGTACATAATTGCAAAGGAAGAAAATGAATGAGAAGAGGATGATGTAAAAGAATTCAAAAAGATATGAGAGCAATCCAAGCGAGTTTAGAAACTAGAAAAAGAAGAATTAGAGAAAATTAATGTTGATACAAGGTAAGATAAAAGAGAGTTAAAAATAGGGACTCTAATTACTGCTAGCGAAAGGGAAAACTTGATCTCACTACTACGTGAATATGTCTATGTGTTTGCTTGGTTCTACGCAAATATGTGTGGTTTAGATACTAACATATATAAGATACCATTAAATAAAGAAAGTATACCTTTGAAGCAGAAACTACAAAGAACTCGTCTGACTATGGTGCTCATAGTGAAAGCCGAGATAGAAAGGCAATGTGATGCTGGTTTTTTAGAGGTGGTTAGTGATTAGTACTTAAAAGTGCATTTTTATCAATGTTTTATATCATTATTTTGCACTTGAAGTATCAATAACTCTTTAACTAAAGCATGTTTTATAATAACATATCTAATAATATAAGATACCTTTAATTTATGATAAATGTTCATCTTAAATGCAGGCCTATCACATAAATGAAAGGATTGATTTATGAGTTTAATTACTGAAAGTGAAAGGACAAAGAGAGGGCCAAACTTAGAAAAGAAATGTTGGTTGAGTCCAAACTGAAACACTATTCGGTAATTGAGTCATATCTAAAACTATAGATCTCGATTTTAGGTCTGGTTTATATGGATGAAAACCCAAGACATAGGCCTAAAAATTTCATATGGAGTCCAAGATTTAAAAAGGCTGTTTTCAATTCCAAATTATAGCAACAATAGAGAAGTCTGAATTTGTCCTGCAACCCAGACATGTTCATTGTTCAACCCATATCTCGAGTTCTAGAAGTCCAAATGACCTTAATTTTTTTTCCTGGAAAGTTGAGACAATTTCCTAAGACTTTCATGAGTAAATTTGGTTCAAATTCAGACGTTATTAATGATGTTTTGTTCAGACAAGAATATAAAGATTGTCACCAAGTCAAGATGTGGCCACCCACTCAATAATTAGTCATCAAATCAATAGTTCCAAATTTTGGCCTATAAAAGGAGGTATTTGCCATACATATAGGCATCTTGGTTGTTCAGATCAAGATCATACTCTTTATTTCTCTCTTTATATTTTTGTAATGCTTAAGTTTTGCTTTCATTAATATCTTGTTTATGGTTTTCATTTCTTTTACTTTACTTAGTTAACTTGTATCTTATTTATATTCTTATCTTGTTTATTTATGTGTTTGTTTTTCATTATGTTTAGCTAAGTTTATTATGTCAAGGTGAAAAGGTTACAATAATGGTGTAAGAATAAGTATAATATAAATTCAATATGGACTTTAATGCTTATATCCTAAACAACTTGCTATTAACATGTCTTATCATTTTTATCTTATTAATTCTTAATACCTTACTTCTTAAATGGTTAATCTAGATTTGTGTTGTATAACACTTGGTACAACAAATACTTGGCACTTTCATAGTTCAATCGTATGGTATAACCTACACCTGTGCTATGAAAAGAACTTGATTTGTTGTTGACATAAGCTAGCATATGAATTCTTGACAATATTTAAAAGTTTGGTGTTAATTAAATAAGATAATTAATATGATCATGTTAACAATTTATAATGAGCTATTAATGACAAATCATCCGATTGGAACTTCCTTTGTGTGTGGTTTCCAGTTGAGTAATAAAAAGAGTTTATACTATACTTGTCTGAAATACCATTAATGGATCCTCTAACCTTGACATTTGTTTTTATCATTGTTTAATCCTCACATTAATCAAACATTTCAAAGTCCTATTTAACTTATTATTATTATTATTATTATTATTATTATTATTAGTTAACCTTCCTATGGTTTGACCCTGGTCTTGTCGAGTTATTTATTACTTCAACGTTCCTACACTTAGGAGAAGACATCAATCTTTTAGTCGTATCAAGTTTTTGGTGCTGTTGCCAGGGAGGTAAATTCTTGTATAAATTATAATATTTGTTTTATTTTCTCTTTTCAGTTTTCTTGTATCTAACTTTTGTTTCCTTTTGTTTTGTTTTCTTCTTTCTTTTATTCTCTTTCTACACGTGCATGAGTGTTTAGTCACATACATTAAGTGGTAGACTTAGTAGGGTATCCTTATCATTTTCAGAAAATATGACCGAAGAAGATAATCAGTCACTTTATAATGAGAATAATGAGAATAACCGAGTTAGAATACTTAGAGAACACATGAATCCTACAAGAACAAGTGCACCATCATGTATAGTTTTCCCTCCTGATGCATCTCACTTCAATTTTAAGCCATACATTATTCAACTTTTACCTTCTTTTCATGGCTTAGATCTAGAAAACCCATACTTACATTTGAGAGAATTTGAAAAAGTCTATAACACATATAATGACTTAAATTGTAGCATGAATACCATCAGATTAAAGCTTTTTTCTTTTTCATTAAAAGATAAAGCTAAAATATGGCTACAAAATCTTAGGTCAATATCCATTCGTGCTTGGGATGAAATGCAACAACAATTTTTAAAGAAGTTTTTTCCATTTCACAGAACAAACTCTTTTAAAAGACAAATCACCACTTTCACTAAAAAACCAGGAGAAACATTTTACCAATGTTAGGATAGGTATCGAGACTTGCTTAATACTTGCGCTCATCATGATTTTGAAACATGGAGATTGGTTTCATATTTTTATAAAGGATTAACACCTAAAGATAGGCAAATGATGGAATTGATGTGCAATGAAATTTTTAAAGATAAAGACCCTGATAAAGTAATGGAGTACGTAGACTAGCTAGCTGAAAGTGCTTAAAATTGGGATAATAGCTACATTTTTAGGAGGCAGTCAAGTTTTGGGGGTCGTCCCTAAAGCTTTAGCAAAAAGGGACATCATTGGAAAAACAATTAGAGAGAAACTATAGGTCCCTATAATGTTTGATCGAATGAATGCAATGTTTAACCATGCTGATGCCTTCATTGACTTACCAGGTGGTCTGGGCACATTGGAAGAGATCTTTCATATTTCCTCTTGGGCCTAACTGCACATTCACCATAAACCCATAAGTTTGTTAAATGTTAATGGTTTTTATGATAAGTTGTTGTCTTTTCTTGATCATGCTGTGGAAAAGGAATTTCTAACATCTTCGGCATGACAAATCAAATCTCTACTGTTATTGCTGAACAATTGATTGAGCAACTACAATCTTTCATCCCTATAACTGATCATTCCATGAGTCGCATAAATTGGTTAACTAACGAAAGCCATAAAAAGCTTAGATTGGATTTGAGCCTTTGTTTGTAAAAAATTTGTGTCTTTTGGTTTTATTGTTGTGTTTTGTTGTTTCTTATATTTGTTTAAGTGTGTTTCAGGTTTGTTAGTGTTCGCTATTTTAGGTGATGTCTTGTATTCTCTATCTTTCTACCTTAGGACATTGAGGACAATATCTCATTTTGGTTGGGGGGAAAAGGTAGTAGTTGATATTAGAAAAAAAAAAAAAAAAAGCTAATTGTGTTTTATACTTCATAAACTATTTGCAAAACTATTGTTATTGAGATGACAGAGTAAAATGAGTTCTTTTGTTAAAGTAACTTTTGAGACGCATATTAGTAAACATTCTTAACAAGGTCTATCAGAATACTTCTTGAAAGATTCAGGATTACAAACTCTCGTATTGTTATCACTTGATTCTGCTCATATGCTCATTTAACAAATATTCTTAAATCTTCATTTTCACACACACACTTTAACATATGATTGTGGGTTGCACATTGGATTATTACATTATTTATATTATTTTGTTAAAGGTAACAACTAAGGGAAAGGGATAGTATATAATTTGCAAAAAAACAAAAAAATAATGATAATAAAAACGTAGATAAGTTTGGTTTCGTAGCTTCCCTAACCTAAG
The DNA here is from genome assembly GCF_005239225.2 of Populus alba. Lineage (NCBI taxonomy): Eukaryota > Viridiplantae > Streptophyta > Magnoliopsida > Malpighiales > Salicaceae > Populus > Populus alba. The sequence goes on along the minus strand of NC_133300.1, from coordinate 8,873,235 downwards.
TACTTAAGTTCGAAGGGGTGTTTTAGCACTTAATACCCTAAAGTCAACTGACTTGGGAGCTATTGGCCCAACACATGTTACATGGGTTAAGGAGAAAAGCTTAAGGGAATCAAACATTGCACTATCTATATATAAGTATCTGTAACCCGAGTTACTAAGCTCGTAGGGGTGTCTCAACACCTAATGCCCTAAGACCATCTGGTCTGGGAGTCATTAGCTGAAAGCTCGTTACATGGGTTAAAGATGCATTGTGTTTTAAGTTATATGTATATATATATTTTTTTTTTTTAAAAAAAGAAAAAGAAGAAAAAGATAATAATCCTAACCTAAGGAAGTTAACCTTAAACATTAGAACAAAAATTTTGTTTTCTTTTAAGTAAAGTCCCATAACTATGTGTTGATATATTGAGCATGAAAAGAAGGTCTATTAATATCTTGTTTAAGAGGCATTGAGCAGATATATAAATTTAATGCGAGTTTGTTTATCTGGATAGATTAATGGAAGTTGAATGATGAATGCCTTACTTTGTGGAATTTGCAAATTGTTTCTCTATTTTAACGCTTTGATTTGTAAGGACTAGTAATAAGCTGGTTGGGGGGGTGTGATTAGTACTTCTCCATTGTTGCTATAATTTGAACTTGAAAACGGCTTTTTAAAATCTTGGACTCCGCATGAAAGTTATAGGCTTATGTCTTACCTTTCTATCCATATAAAACAGACTTAAATCCGAGATCTACAGCTCCAGATATGACCCAATTACTAAACAGTGTTCTAGTTTGGACTGCACCAACATCTCTTTTCTAAGTTTGGCCCTTTCTTTGTCCTTTCAATTTCAATTTTTAAACTCATCAATCAATCCTTTGATTTATGTGATAGGCCTGCATTTAAGATGAACATTTACCATAAATTAAAGGTATCTTATATTATTAGATATGTTATTATAAAACATGCTTTAGTTAAGGAGTTATTGATACTTCAAGTGCAAAATGATGATATAAAACCTTGATAAAAATACACTTTTAAGTACTACTTAGTATGTCATATGATGTAATGTAAACCTTTGTGTATTGAGAATTCATTTTATGATAATGTTGTTTAACGTTATCTTACGTGGATTGTGCTTTGTTAATGAATGAAATGCAATTACAAATTTGCAAAATGTTATTGTGAAAAACATCCAAAACCGAATGATTAAAAAAAAATCCATCGATTTTGACCTTGAAAAATTCGGGTCGTTACAAGTGATATGTTAAGAGTAATGATTCACCAAACAATTCTCTAGGTAATGGCTAAGTACCCATAAACCTAAATAGATGACCTAACCATCAAAGTTTATCATATAAAATTTATCGGTATGATGATGAGGTCATAAAAATTTATCGTAATGAGAAAAGGTTTTCATGAAACAAAGATGATAAAGTTTTCATGAATCATGAACTCATAAAACGATTCCATGCAAATTGTTATGATGATGAGGTCAAAATTTATCAGTCCTAACCAATCTTGCTTGAAATGAGAAAAAGGTTATTTTTTTATACCCACTAGAAATGAATATATTTGTTGTAGTTTTAGTTTAAGCCGAAGTGAAAAAAAAATCTCCTTCGTAAGATAACTCTAGCTAAGATCACACCCCACATAAAGGGCAAGTATTAGAAAATGATGAGAATGTGGTTGGAAAACCTAGAAAATATAGAATACTTGTGAACAGAATCCATAAGATCTTGATTAAAGCCGCAAGAATAACAAGCAAAAAAAAAGGTGGGGGGCTTTGCTAAGTGACAAATCTTGAAAAACAAAGCACACAGGTATTTGAAAAACAAGCAAATGCTTCTCCTGCAACTTTGACGAACAAAGAAAAGGAAAATCATTGAAGAAACATGGTTGGGTTTTCGATCAAGGGCTTGAAATAGAAAAAAAACATTGGTATCTTGATTCTTATAGAAAGTTTGATATGAATAGATAAAGAGATTTCGGGAAAAGCAGATTAGGTGTTCAATCAAAGGTTTAGAGTGAAAATAAAAACATGAAAATATCATTTGTGTCAACTTCTATGAGCGAAGAACTCTGATAGCGTAACATATCTTGGAAACCAAAAGAGGATAAAGTGTCATAAAGGAGTGAAAGTGATGCTAAACCCATGAAGACCCTCAAAAATCATTTAAGCCAATGAATTGCTTTTCTTTGGTAGCCATGAAACTCAACTTTCATTACATACTTTAAAAAGTCCATTCTAATCATAAAAGCAAGAAAGACTGATAAATACGCTCTCAAAACGTAAGGAACCATTCACGAGAGTTATGATAAAGTGAATAACTATTCATCTTTGTTGAGAAAATTCAAACATAAAACTTCAAACAAGTATTTGATCCTTTTTTAACCCAATGCAAAATGAGTCATGTCCTAAACCAATCACCATGATGAAATACCTAACGAATACAAATCATAATAAGAGTTGTGTGAACATTACTATTTGACATGACTTTGAAAAATCTCAAGCTTTAAAAAAAAACAAAGTAAATCTTGTAAAATCCTTAAAATAAAACCAAAATATGTGTCACGTGTATTTGAGAAAAAGCACATGAAAAACAACATTGTCATAAGGTAAGGAGTTCTAATGTATTCCCAATTAGGATAGTATTCAACATGGCCTAAATAATAATAATAAAAAAAGAAGGTTATAAAGGCAACTTGATGCTTAAGATTTGAAAGTAACTTGCATGGACTTGGGTAAACTAGAAATATGAGTTAGCAATAGTGACCATCTCGAAAATTACAACCCTCAACAATTAAAAAAAAAAATAGTGAAGAAATAAAGAGCCTATATTTCAAAAGACATGCATTGCATATTGGTTAACCTCAACTTTACTAATGTTGGTGTAGGATTCATCAATCAAGAGGAAAAGTGGTGAAATTTGCATTGGTGAACGGAAGTCGAGAAATGACAAATAAATCTCATCCATATGGTGTGGATAACTAAGGCTATAAAACAAGGCACTCATTTTAAGAGTTTATCCTTAAAGGGTATTTTCTTTTGAATTTTTTTTTAGGAATGTTTTGAAGGGTTTTAATGAAGATATTAATGTGAATTTTAAAATGGGTTGGTCGCCTATGAAAATAAACCAATTTCAGGAAAACATAGCTTGTTGAAGTTATTTTTGGAATTTGAAAATGATCGGTCGCTCGTGAAAATAGACTAACGTTTTAATTTCAAAATGGGCAAGTTGCCCATAAAAATAGACTAATTTCAGGGAAACATAGATGCTTGCTGAAGTCCTTTTTGGAATTTGAAAAAGGTAGTTCGTCCGTGAAAATAAACCATTTTTTAAATTTCAAAATAGGCAGTTCATCCGTGAAAATAGACAAATTTTAGGGAAGCATAGATACTTGTTGAAGTTCTTTTTAGAACTTGAAAAGGGCAAGTCACCCATCAAAATAAATTAGTTTTAGAATTTCAAAAAGAGCAGGCCGCTCATGAAAATAGGCCAATTTTAGGGAAGCATAGACACTTGCTAAAGTTATTTTTGAAATTTGAAAATAATAGGTCGCCCGTAAAAATAAACCAGCTTTTGAATTTCAAAATGGGTAGGTTACCCATGATAATAAACCAATTTTAAGAAAGCATGTATGCTCGCTAAAGTTCTTTTTGGAATTTAAAAAAGGTAAGTCGACCATGAAAATAGGCCAACTTTTGAATTTCAAAATGGGTAGGTCGCCCGTGAAAATAGATTGAATTTTTTTATTTTAAAATCAAACTCTTTGGATGCATGGATCACCTAGCAAGTCGGCAAAATTAACAACCCAATTCTAATTGAAAAAAGACCTATTCAGTGAAAATATTTTTATTTGGGGTAAAATGATACAAATTTGGATGAGTAAGTACTCAATAAAGATTTTGGAAGGCTTAATTAATTTTATTGAGGACTTAATTGCAAGGAAAATTTGTTTTTTGAAGTCAATTTGGGTGTTAATTGGAAGAAATTGAAATTTAGGGACTCAAATTGTACTTTGTAAAGTTTAATTGGTCAAATTAAAGGCTTGATTGTGAAGAAAATAAAATTTGATAGCCAATTAGGGGATTTATTGAAGAAATTCAAACCAAGAACCAAATTGTAAAAGGCATGAAAGTTTAAGGGCTAAAATTGACCAAATCAATGGTCAAATTGAAGAAAATTGAAACTTGGATGGTCAATTAAAGGTCCAAATACACAAACTAAAAACCAAGGACCAAGACAAAAATGGTGCTAAACTTTGAGTTTGATGATTGAGTTTGGCAGGGGTGAAATTGTATGAAATTAAGATTTTTGAAAGCAATAACGGGTGCAATTAGAAGAATATGGACTAAAATAACATATATTAGATCCCAAATTAAAACCCCAAATTTCTAGGGGTTTAACCTAGACAATCAAAAATATTGTTCACCCATTATTCATCTCTTTTCTTGACAGTTTTGAATGATAGGGTTGACATCTTTCAAGAGCTCTTTGTGGAGTTAAAGACCTCCAAATAGAACAAGGGTTTTTGTAAATGGAAGAACATCCCCTCTACAACTTCATTTCCATGAAATTAGATGTTTACATCCCAATTCTTTCACCGTATTTTCAGATTCTGAGCTAATCGAGTTGGCACTTTCAAGTGAATGAATGTGGAGCTACAAACCTCTAAATGGAACAAGGATACATCCAAACTAAATGTTTGCATCTCCTCCACCAAGGTCAGGTGGTCTTCGATTATGTTTACATCAAAATTTCTCTAACAAAACCTTGAAAGTGGCCAACTTAGTTAGCCTTGATTGAGATACTAATTTGTGTAAAACAACCTAACCTTTTCATGTTTTCACACTTAAAAAACTCTCAAATGGTTCTTATCAATGGCCATAAATCTTTCACCCAATATCAAATTGTGAGAAATTCATGTCTTTGTCTCTAAGAAAAAGAAAATCACCTAAGCAAAACCATCATCCCGAAAACAATTGACGGAGAAGGTTCCAGCTGTTAACATTTATCTAGAGCTCTATCATTTTGATCAAAGGACTGAGCTTTGATCAAAACTTAAGAAGGTATCACAATTTGAAAACTCAATGGCAGAGTTTATATGGCCTGCCCATTCATGGTTTTTCAATTTTTAGTGATATTTTTTAAAATCTTTTTGGCATTATTTTGTATTTTAGCATTTATATGGATTAATGAATGAAAATGTTGTTTTGATTTATTAATCTTGTTTTGAAGTTATTAATGTTGTTGGGATGTTTAAAAGGTGTTTGTGTGTTAGGTTTTGACAAAGTAAAATAGTTTTGGAATTTTTCAAAGGTTGCGTGTTTGATGGCTTTTTCAAGGTTGCCAATGCATGTTCTTGGTTCATGAGTTTAATTTGGGTCTCAAAGTATTTAAAGAGTTAGTTTTTGATTGAGTTTTGATGTTTTTGTTAGCTAATAATATAGCTGCATTTTGAAAGTTGAAATCTTATACATGTTTTTGATGATTTGATGTTATTTGTTAGTGTTTTTTATTCAAACCTCTTTGTGTATGATAATGTGGTTTGTTAGGGCCATAACAGCTTGGTTTTAAGGTTTAAAATATATTTTCTAGATTTGACAATGTATGTTGGGTTTTTTAGGCAACCTGAATTCATGTTCATCCATAAAACGTTGTCTTAAATGCTAGTTTTAGGTTTCATTTTGATTTGTATGTTGGGTTTTTTGGGCAACTTGGGTTCATGTTCATCCGAAGAACATTGTCTTATCTTGAGTGCTAGTATTATGTTTTATTTTGATTTGATTTTGGTTTCTGCAAGTTTATATATTATTATTAGTAGATAATTTAGGGTTTTCATGCATCAAAAACATATTTTGATGGGTTTTACCTTACGGTTTTGGTTTTGAATGAAAACTCATTTTGACAAAAATCATGATGATTGAGTAATAATTGAAGTAAATAGATATTTGATTTTTTTATTTATGCTTGATTGTAAACAAAACCTTGCCTTTTATTGCTTGAAATATGGTTCGGTTTGATGTTTATGTTGCTGGGTTTGAGTTTGAATGTTCTTCATTATTCTTCGTGTTCTTCATTTTCCTTAGTGTTTGATATATTTTTGTTAGAAAATTTTATGTTTTTTGTATTTTTTTAGTTTTTATTTTGTTTCAGTTTAAATCTCTATTCTGATTTAGTTTTTTGTTAAACTTTGTTATTTGGTTCGGTTAATGGTTGAGCTAGTGTTTTCAGGTCAACCCAGTTGGGTCAAAATTGGATCAAATACTAAAGGCTTTGTTTGGTCTGTCAATATTTTGATAATTTTAGCTTAAGGGTATGTTTGGCAAACACATTCCTTAGACCTGTTTTGATAGTTTTGTTTTGAACAAAAATATAGTTTTGTTAAACATGGCCCTAAAAATATTAAAAATAAAAAATATATTTTGATTTTTACATACAGCACAATCTTTATAAAAACAATTATTTTTAATTATAAAAAGAAAAAAAAATTAGCATGGTTTTTAGAAAAATACATATGTTGATTTTTCTTTGTATCTTTTGGAATTTACACCAAGTTTGTAAAATTGCTTGAGGATGACCAATATTTTAATAACTTTAAAATTTTAATTCATGAAAATTAATTGTTAACATCATAGTATAAATGTTAGACCTATAAGTAAGTTAACATTTAAATAATAGGAGTTTACTAGAAAATTTTCAGGATTATTTTAGATATTCAACAATTTTAATTAAGAGTATTTTTTACCATAATATACAAGTTGTGTTGAATCATTTTATTTGTCAGGATAACTTAAAACAAAGAAGAATAAGTTGGAAAATTAGGTGAAGAAGAGTCTAAAAAATATAGAAAATTTTGTTCTAAACTTATTCAAAAACAATCTTCGTCAACCTCTTTTATAAAAATTTTTGGAACTAAAACTAATATATAATTAATTATGGTAATTATCAAAATAAATATCAACCATAATTACTTGTCATAAAACAATATTAAACTTGACAATTTTGACTTTAAATCTAACATAAAGAAAAAAAAAAATTAGACTAATTGATCAAAGAAATAAATAAAGAAAAATAATAATTGATCAAAGAATAAATGATTATCATTGACAACAATAAAATTTTAATAAGTCTCTTGTAATTCTGACAACCCCATCTTATTTGGATTATACTCATGAATAAGGTCCAACAAACTCAATGAATCATTACTCATTACTTAATTATCTTTGTACAAGAACCGAAACTAAACTCTAGATTAGGATGAAAACAAAGAAAAAAAACTTGAACTTAAAGATAATAAGTTGGAAAACTAGGTGAAGAATGGTCTAAAAAGTCTAGAAAATTATGAATGAAAGCTATATTAAAAAAACCAACCAGAAATACTCTTCTTCAATTATTTTTATAGAGGATTTTGAAACTAAAACTTATATAGAATTAATTATTGTAATTGTTAAAATAAATTTCTATTATCAGTCTTAATTACTTGTCATAAAACATAATTAAACCTGATAGTTTTGGCTTTAAATTTGATATTTTTTTTACTTAAAAACTTTTCAAGTTCATGAAGTAGGCTAACTAATCAAGACTTTTATTCATGGGTCAAACAAGCTAAAAAGCTAGCAAAAATAACTTTTCATGGACCAAAAAATTATTAACTCAAACTCAAAATAAGTTGGGATAAAAAAATAATTCTTTAATAGTCTAAAATATTATTTTAACCATAAATCCAAAACCAGGCATAGCCTGGAAGTCGGGTTGAGAGCACAAGGATTAGGATAAAGTTCACTTTGCTTAGATCCTCTCTCCTCTAAAAGATTGGGTGCCTTTTAGGTTAAATGTTAACTCTTCATCTTCCTACTAAATAAACTAGAAGAATATCTTGTATATTTCCTAGATGGGATATATTTCTTTTAGGGTTTTTGGGTTTCTAAAAAATAGGTCAACCAAGGTTTTTTTAGATCAGTTTTTTCATTCATCCACAAATTGTTTTAATATCTTAATTTTATATGTTAAAGAGCTTATGTTAGATAATAAATTCCACCAAAGTTTTAATTCTAAAAGTAAGTGGACTCCACTTTCAATTTGTCTTTAAATGTGCTTGTTAACCATGTTTCAAGATAGTTTTTCCAATAATCTATGCATATATAAACTACAAACACAAGCTCCTGGCGACATAATAAGGTGAACATCCCCTCACATTTTTATCATAAAAAATATTCATGCAAAATCATAGTTTTTAGGCAAACATAGAATGACAAATACAACTTCAGAAGCTTTTTCTACTTTAACATCTTCTGATAATCTTATTTTGCATTTGCGAGATGTTCTCTTACATGGAAAATGATGGCTTACATAGGTAGACAATGTTGCAAAGTGAAAAGGAAAATAATGGTGCTGCTAAGTTGTTATGACTGGTAATTTGACGCAGAGGTCATGAGGGTTTTCAAGTTTGTTTAGAGGAGAAAGCACAATTAACAGTTAAAGTGAGACTTTCTTAGTTGCATCATTGTAAGACTGCTTATATTATTGATTGTCATCACTTAATTTTCAGGTTTTTCCTACAATTATCCTTTTCTTTTCAAATTTAAAAAAGAAAAGAAAAAAGACTATAAACTTAGCAAAAACACACTGAGAAGGATTTCAAATGTATGGAGGAACCAAGCTAGAGTTTCGAACAAAATTGAGAGCCTAATTATACCCCCATTGTACCTAAGACTAAAAAGAAAATACAAATTCAATATCAAATTAAATGATTACTGAATGAATCTGCATAAAAATTAAGTATAAAGACTTAATTAGATTTTTAATAGGTTAATTTGATTCAATTATGGCCCCAATTAAAGGTTTCATTAAGTTTAATGATTAATTTGGTCAAATTAAAATATTTAATTAGGTGGAATGAATTAATCTTATTAGGGATTTAATTGGTGAAAATTAAGTTGAAAGCTTAATTTGAGTTTAATTAAGAAGATTGGAATTTTAGAAGACCATATTTAATTTTTCCAAACTCAATTAGGTGAAATCAGAGACAAAATTGAAATAAAATCAAAGTTTAGGGGGTCAATTAAGGGTTCCCTTGAAGAAATTTAGAGCCACAAACCTTTTTGCGAAAGACGCACAAATTCAGGGAACTAATTCAATGAAAACAAGGGTCAAATTGAAAAAAATTAGAAGTTTAAAGGTCAATATAGGATGAAACTAAAAATACCTACGACTAAGGACCAAGTTGAAAAATATGCTTAAATTAAAGGGTATTTTTAAAGCTTTAAAAGGGTGAAATTGAACTGATTATTGAAATCAAAATTCAATTGAAGACCTAATTGAATAAATTAGAAGATTAGAGGTTAAAATTAAAAAGGAAATTAATGAACTAATTCATGTTAAAACACTAAAACGACATTATTTTATTTAAATGAAATTGTACGTTTTGGCTAAGTTTTTACCAAAATGACGTGTTTTGGTTCAAAACAATGTCATTTTGGTCAACGTCAAGTAAAAACAATAAAAAACAAATGACACAGCTGCTTATTATCTTGGTTATTTAAATCAAGATCATGCTCTTTATTTCTTTCATTTTATTTTTGTAATGTTTAAGTTTTATTTCATGTTATATTTTTCTTAATCTCTTTTTTATGCTTTTCATTTTCTTTACTATACTTATGTTTTTATGTTATTTATTTATGTTTATCTTCTTCATTATGTTTAGTTAAATTTATTATGCCAAAGTGAAAAGGTTTCACTAATGGTGTTAGAATATGTATAATATAAACTCAACATGGACTTTAATGTTTATATCCAATAAAATTTGTTATTAACATGTCTTATCTTTTTATCTTACTAATTTTTAATACCTTGCTTGTTAAATGGTTAATATAGATTTGTATTGTATAACACTTGGTACAACAAATGCTTGACACTTTCATAGCCTACCGTATGGTATAACCTACATCTGTGCTATGAAAGAAACTTGATTTGTTGTTAACATAAGTTAGCATCATGAATTCCTGACAATATTTAAAAGTATGGCGTTACTTAAATAAAATAATTAATATAATCATGTTAAAAATTTATAATGAACTATTAAGAAAAAATCATCCGATTAGAACCTCCTTTATGTGTGATTTTCAGTTGATTAATAAAAAAAAAAATTATACTATACCTATTTCTAATACTATTAGTGGATCTTCTAACCTTGACATTTTTTTTTTATCATTGTTTAATCCTTACATCAATATCCAATAAAATTCTCATAAACTATATATATATATATATATATATATATATATATATATATATATAGTTCATCCCCCTATAATTCGACCATGGTCTTGTCGGGTTATTTATTACTTCGACACTCCTGCACTTAGAAAAATATATTAATCTTTTGATAGTGTCATTAGGCCGACTATTAGCCCAAAAAATTGGTTAGGCTAGGCCTGAATACAACCTGTACATATAGGCTTCTCAGACCTAATAAGCCCATATCATGTGGCTAGGCCAAGCCTAATCTAGACTTAAAGGCATGTTTGGCCTATTGTTTTTTCCTTAAAAAAATAAAGCCATGTTTAGGTTCTTAAGACGTATTTGTAAGACGTATTTGTAAAACACACCTTAAGCTTTTTTCCTTTTGGTTTTATTTTATTTTTATTTGTGTGTCTAGCTAAACAGGCACTTAAAAATTTCAAAAAATTCTTAAGAAATTCAAAGACCATTTTGAAACTATTTTTGGATCACTCACGTAGGTTTTCAATAATTTTTGCCTAATATTATATTGTAGACTTACATTGTAAGATACAAACCCATTATTAAAAATATCTGATTTTTCTCTTGATTTTTTTTTTAAAAAAAAATCCCTTGTTTTAGAAAACATAAAAATATGTTTTTTTTTCAAGTATTTCATTTTAATATCGGACTATAAAGTTACACTGTAAGATACGAACTCTATATTAAAATTGCCCAGTTTTTCTCCAATATTTCAAAAAATTTAAAAAAAGAATTTCTAATTTCAAAAACACCAAGAATATGTTTTGTTTTTTTTGCATACGGTTAAATTCTAAAGGTTTTTCATGCATGTTTTTCAAAAAAAACAAAATCGTATTTTTATCTTGCAAAATAAATATCGTAACCAGTTTATGACTATCCATTAAGAGTCAACCAAAATACAATAAATTCCACAACAATTAATTTATCAAATTATTATTTAGAGTATTAGAATTTAGTTATAAACTTAAATATTTAGATGTATGAAATTACACAATAAAGTATACCCTTAAAATTAAAGATACAAAAATAAAAAATAAATGTGATGCTAAAAATTAAACTTTAATTAAGATTTAATCTAATAAGATAGAGACTTCCTCATGAAAGGTAATCTACCTTGAATCTTAGATGAAACTAACAAATAAAAACATGTCTTAAATTAATAATTAATCAACAATGCAACTTACCATAGGTAGGGTGCACTAAAGATAATGTATATTTATTTTGCACAACTAATCTCCTTGCTCCAACTTTCATATACCATTAAATTTTTTAGTGACTATAATACTTGATGATATGATGACTCATAAATGTTTTAATAATAACTTTATAATTAAACCCAAAAATATTCTTCAATTCTAGGAAACATCTCTCCATTTGACGTGGTTACGCACATCATGACACTAACATTTTGACTGTGATATTGATATGAACTTGCTAGAATTTCTAAACTTGCAGTAAAAACTATGTACTTAAAAGTAATGATGAACAGAGATTAGGTCGAAACGACATAAAAGGACTAGATTTCTTTTAAAACATGAACAGATGTTACTCGCAAATTTAGATGATTCCCCTCGCATGAAGAAGATGGTTAAAATAGAATCCTGGAATGCATCACTTCTGAGAATTTTTTAACTTCTTGGAACTACTATAGTACATATAGTGATGACGTCCCATGATCAAATACGCCCAATTTATGTAAATTCCTCATTGAAACAGAATGGTGGAATGGAAATTATAAGTAACACACAAAGACATAAAAGTTCTTTGGGAACAAATTTCATGCTACAAAATGCAGCATACTTTTGTGTAAAAGGTGATGACCAGATAAATCTTATTTAGACACAAAACAGCAAGTAAAATACGTGTAGCAGACAGCCAAATGTGAAAGTTAATAACTTCACTTCTGAAAAATTAATAGCTTCACCTCTATGTTTCATATCACAAACAAACCGATCAAATTCACCACTACATCCAGACCTACAGAAGAACAAAACAATAAAGATATAATGAACACACCTCTGAATCAAATACGAAGTTAAGCCCAAAACCAAGCTATTTGGCTGTGCACAATGCTATTTGGCTGTGCACAATCCCATCTGCACATTCCACGTCAAAGACAACCATTACAGAAGGTCCATAACCACCTCAATAATTTAGACCAGAAAGAAAATCCAGTATCAAGCAAGACAAAAAGGCACCTGTGTATGAAAACCTGAGTGAGGCAGAGGAGAAGAAGTGAGCGGCAAACCAGATCCAGTCCCTATTGAATTCTCCCAAAGTATCTCCCTCTCTTCTTCTTTTTTCTCTCACCTTTTTATTTTATCAATTGTACAACACAAGAAAAACTGTTAACAAAAAATCACTCAGCCTCTCTTTCAACATCAACAAAATGCCTATTTCCTTCATCTACTAATTACTGCCCTGATCCTTGTGAATCATTTTTAGAAGGATTTTGCTGCTGGTGCTGCTGAACCCTAGCCTGCCCCATCTGCTGATAAATCTGACTCAAAGCTTGTGGGCTCAAAACCCCAATATGCCCATCTTGTGACAACCCAAGCTCCAATCCTGGTAACTGCTGGCTACCCACACCTAAAATTGAAGTAAAACTCATAGGCCCAATATTGTTTCCTGGCAAGTCAAACCCTGAAAATCCATTTTTTTGCAAATAACTCGAACCACCACCACCTTCACTTACTATATTTGTTGTTGATGGACCTGTGGTATTAGATGATGACTGGAACCCATAACCTCCAACTGGGGGCCATAATCCTGCACTTGTAACTTGATGGGGTCTCCCTAAATTGCCACCTAACATTGCCCAACTGGTCCTCCTACTACTGGACCCACCTATATCTTCAATCTTTTGATGCAAACCAGCTGAAAGAGAAGCTCCTTGTTGTGAAATTGCACCACCAGCAGCTGCCAAAGCTGATGCAGGTATTGTACCAGTCCCAGTTGCTGCAATTATAGATGGTTCAGCTTGCTGTAGAAGCCACTGTATTGTCTCACCATCAGATTTGTGACCCAATTCTCTTGTTAATTGAAAGATTCTTGCTGCACAAAGAGCTGGCATCCTTATCCTTCTACCTCTACCTTCAACTTTTGTGTGTCTGTCTTTGTTTGAGCTTCTTTTTGGAGCTAACTGTTTCTTTTGCTCTTCTTTGTCAGCTACTACAATCTGAAAGCCTTTGATTTCTGCTGCTTTATTCTCACCCATGTTGGGTTGTAGTTGGTTTTGGTTATGGAGGTGTTGCGGTTGTTGATGATGGGGTTGTGGAGAAGGAGTATGAGGAGAAGGAGAAGGAGAAGGAGAAGTATGGGTGTGGGTAAGGGTAAATAAAGTGGGTAGCTTATGTGGGTTTTTTGAGTTAGAGCCCTTGGGATCCATGAACTGGAAAGATAGAAAGTGGGGGAAGAGATGCAAAATAAACTTATAACAAGAAGAAGAAGAAGAAAAGGGGTCCAACCCCTCTTTGAATGAAGACCACCTGAAAAGTTCTTGCTCTGTTTGTTTCAAGGAAAACGAATTCCTGGAATTCGTTTTCCTTACTTTCCCATGTTTGGTAACAAACTGAAACAGTAAGTCAACGGAAACTTAATTCCAGTCAACATACAATCACTGCTTTGAGAAAGGAAAGTGTTTTCCTTCGGTTAAAGAAAGGAAAACACTTTCCTTTGGCGTGCAAGTGAATTATAATTCACTTAGCAGCGAATTATAATTCACTGCTACTGTAGCAGTGAATTAAAATGCAGAGATGGCGAATTATAATTCACTGCTACAGTTCACAGTTACTGTAGCAGCGAATTATAATTCATTGCTACTGTAGCAGTGAATTAAAATGCAAAGGTTATTTTATTTAAGTCCCGGGTTTTTGATTAATTAAGTCCTTAATTCTTTAATTAAACTCTTGATTTCATTAATTAAAATAATCTAAAATAATTAATCAATTTCCAATTAAACCCTTGATTTAATTAATTAACCTAGTCAAGAGTTTAATTAAATCTTTAAACTTCCAATCATGTTGCCCTTAACCCAAATTTTAATTCATCCTTCATTTATTTTATTTTTATTTTTTATTATTTTTTTTAAATAATAAAAATAAAAAGGTCAAAATTGGGTTATGACAATTGTAAGTGATTAAATATTTTTATTATATATAGATAAACTTGAAAAAAATTTAATTCATTATTAAATTATTTTCCAGTTCATTTTCCATAACACAACCAACACTGAAAGTGTTTTCCAGTTCATTTTCCATAACACTACCAAACATCGGAAAATACTTTCCCGGAATTCACTTTCCAGGAATTCACTTTCCCGGAATTCACTTTCCAAAAGGAAACCACTTTCCTGCAAACAAACGGAGTCTTTCACTTTTTCTGGCAAAGACAAAAACGGGAGTATTTCCAGACTCCAGACATGGAATAAAATTGATAAAATAACACAGCATAAAAATACTTTAAAAAATAATATAAATTTATAAAGTCTTATATGATACTTACGTGTGAATTATGAGTCACATATGTGGCACAAAAAAAAAAATAAAAAACTGTTAAATACACACTAAAACTCCAATAATAACTTCACCTTGAATGCACGGAGAAGGTGAGAAAACAAATAAAAATTAAGAATAAATTTTTAAAATGATATATTTTTTAAATTTATTTTATATCAACACACCATTACCACCCGATCCGCTAATTAACGCCATCAAATAGTAGTGATGATATTTTATTTTTTAAAAAATACATTATTATTATTATTATTACAGCTGCTACTACTACTATTATTACACCACTACTCTTTTTTCACCACCATTTCTTGACATGGTGGCATTATTTTTTAAAAAATAACATGTTATTTGTTATTGTTATATTATTATTACTATCATTATTATATACTCCTTTTCATCTTCTATCACCATTACTACCGCGATCATTTCTATTATTTTTACTATTATAATTATTGATGAATTCATTCTTTTAACTATTATTTCCTTTTATTTTAAAAACAAAGCATTAAAAATCTTCAATTCATTCCAATTCTATGTTATTATTTTAATTACAGTATTAGTGATGGGGTTATAAAAATCACAGGGAATCTTCTGGGGTGAATTATTCCTTGAAATCACCTCACATCCTTTATGGTGTATTCAATGACCTCCACTTCAAGACCACACAGGCTTTTCCTTGGGCAAATCTTTCTCTAAGGGAATATAAACTCTTTCTGGAATAAATACTTGCATAGAGTCTCCTGCGGATGTTGATGGAGGACCCTACGAAGATCAAGTCAATATCAGGTATTTATGTAACAAATAACATTAATGGAAGTATTAATGAGCTTTTCTGAAGATAGAGAAGAGGAGAAGGAAGAAGAAGCCGTGAATGTGTTTTGTCCCAGAGAATAAGGTTTTTCTCCCCCTTCTTTTCTTGTCTATTCATTCTTCCTTTTACATTATCTTACTTGACTTGCTTTATGCAACATAGGAGGGGTAGAGATATAATATTATAATAGTTAAATAATATTATTCTACTGTTCATGCCATCACATCTAATTAATATAAACATGAGCTGCTTGTTCGTATTTAATGGTATTATGATGGGCATCATGATTATCAATTTAGGCTTAGGATATGAGGGGCTCAGTGTAGAGTGACTCTTCAGCTTCACACCCAATCTAATAGATGTTGGGCTTAATTCACGCCCTAAGCCTAGGAGATAGCTGGGTGTGGACGTGTCCATGCCTAACATAGAGTTGGGCATGATCGCCCTCGGACCTAACATGGGACTGGGATTGGGCATGGACGCGTCTTCGCCCAACATAAAGCTAGGCATGGTCGCACCTGGGCACGCCCGAACCCACTTGTAAGACTAGGCGTGGACGCGTCTTAGCCTAATATAGAGTTGGATGTGGTCATGCCTAAGCTCAATTATTAGACTAGGCATGGACGTATCCGTGCCCAACTTAGAGTTGGGCATGGTCGCGCTTGGGCCCAGTCGTGGGACTGGACGTGGACGTGGATGCGTCCGCACCCAACTTAGAGTTTGACACCCAAAAAGACATAGCTCTAGTTTGGATTATGATTTTCCCATATTATCTCTTAAATGAGGTTGATTTGAAAAACCATGACCCATCAGTAGCCTCCCAAGTCTGTTCATCTTTAGAGAAATAGGGAGACTTAAGACTAAAGAGATTTCGGATCGACCTTAATTGAGTCATGATCTTAGTCAGGGCGTCTTTTAAACTCCTCTTATCAAGGCCTCACTGGCGGGGATGGTGTTCCCAAAGAGTTCATTATTTGAATCTTCAAGATTTGTTCCCAGTTCTTCCTCTTAAGAATATTAGACACTCACTACTGTCTTGGAGAAGTGGGTCATAGACACCACAAATTTGTGTAGCCCTGTTTGGACCAGTAAGAGGTGTTGTTGTAGAAGGGTTGATTTTAGCCCTTTCTTAATGTTATAAAGGCTGATACTTGTGATATTTAGGAGAGGTGTGGGTCACGGGCCGCACACAAGGTATGTAACTCGAGTTGGATAGACAGTGGGAACCTGATAAGGTCATCCCAACACTCTTGATTCTAACTGAAAGGGCTAGACAGAAGGGAGGGAGGGGGCACTGACAGCCGCCCTGAGGAATGAAGCATTGATCCCCTATTACTGCCTTAGAGTAATGGGTCTCAGACGCCACATGGGTGTGTGACCTCGATTAGATCGATAGGAAGTATTCCTGAGAAAGGAACGTGATTAAAGTAAGAACACAATTGATAAAGATATGCATTCTTTGTTTATGTATTTAACAAGGATGCAACTTAAGGTGGTCTCAATGCCACGCATAAAAAAGGTCAGAGCCTTATGGGTCTTGCAGATGATAGGTGTTGGCTTTAACCACCTTTGTCACCCTAAAAGGACCATCCTATTTTTAAGCTAGTTTTCTGCTACTCTCTCTATTACTCGTGGCTTCCAACTTTCTTAGTACCAAATCCTCTTGTTTGAAAATCATGTTCTTCACTCTAGTGTTGTTATATTGAGTGGCCTTGATCTTCACATCAATTGCGAGTTTGGACTCTTCTAGTAAGTCAAGATTGACTTTAAGTACTTACTCATTGTTTTGAGGAGAGAAGTACAATACCCTAGTGTTGGGGCATCCAATCTCTACTGGGATTATAGCTTCGGTCCCATATGTAAGGAGAAAAGGGGTTCCCTCATTGAGTTCTTTGTTATTGGTCTGTAGGTCCACAAGATTTCATTTAAGAGCTCTACCCATTTTGACTTGGCATCTTTATCTTCTTCTTCAAACCGTTGACTAGGACCTGGTTGGTAAGTTCAGCTTGCCCATTCATCTGGGGGTATGATTCCGAATAGAACTTGTGGTCAATCTTTAACCTTTCATAATGTTCCCTCATTTTCTAGTTGTCGAACTGGGTTCCATTATCAGCAATTAGTATCCTAGGTACTCCGAATCAGCAGAACACATTCTTCCACAAGAAAGAGATCACCTTGTTAGTTGTGATGTCCACCAATGCTTCAACTTCCACCCACTTAGTGAAATAGTCCACGACCACTAGGCCAAACTATCTTCTCCTAGTTGCTTTGGGGAAGGGTCCTAGAATATCCATTCCTCATTGGCAAAAAGGGCCAAGGGGAAGGGATTGTTGTCGTCTCAGCTAAAGGTCGCCTTGACACTGGAGCAAATCTTTGACACTCGTCACACTTCTTCACTGGGTCTCTAAAATCTTATAATATGGTGGGCCAATAAAAGCCTACTCTTGTAACATAGGCAGCCAAGGCTCTAAAGCCTGCATGCAATCCATAGACTCCCTTGTGCATCTCTTTTATCTGAGGATAAGCACTTGAGGAGCGGTGCTAATGTGGATCTCCTATACAAGACCCCGCCAATCATGTTGTAACCCGATGCTCTTTTGTCACCTTAATGGCTTCTAGTTTGTCTGGAGACACAGTTCCCATGAGTATGTATTCTTTGACCAATGCTCTCCAATCATTAGCTCTCATGGATGGAAAGGCTGTAGTATTGCTCTCTTCCACGCTGGGACGGTCCAGGACTTCAATCCATACATCAATTGGGAGGTTTGTCGTGTAACACCCAAAAGAATATATATATATATAATATAGAGAGAGAGAGAGAGAGAATTAATGATCCACCATCGCTAGTTTTCGCTGCAATTTCCTAAATCAGCAACGATGTTTGGGTGCCGATTTTTGAATCGGCAGTGATGTATTTTTTGCTGCCGATTTCCTGAATTGGTAGCGACGTCGTTTCGCTATCGATTTCTGAATTGACAGCGACATAGTTTTTTTAAATTGTCTTAAGGAGCTGGGAGGGAGGGGTAAAATCGGTTTTGGATAAACCAAAACAAGGATACGAACACATCTAAACCAACCCCAAACAACCCTCCTCTTTTAATGGGGAGTATAAATACAAGGAGGAGAGAGAAGGTGACCTTTGCTCTTCCCAAAGTTGTCTGTTGCAGCTATATATCCAGCTACATGTTACTATTCCCTTTCTCTTTCCCAACAGAAACCTAAACCAAACCATTAAAGAGTGCCTTGTGAACGTGTGAGGGAGAGATGAGACCTTGAGAGAAGATTGGACAGTGATTAGTACTTAAAAGTGCATATTTATCAAGGTTTTATATCATCATTTTGCACTTAAAGTATTAATAACTCCTTAACTAAATCATGTTTTATAATAACAAGTCTAATACTATAAAATGCCTTAATATATGGTAAATGTTCATCTTAAATGCAGGCCTATCATATAAATCAAAGGATTCATTGATGAATTCAAGTATGGAAATTGAAAAGACAAAGAGAGGGCCAAACTTAGAAAAAGAGATGTTGGTGCAGTCCAAACTGGAACACTGTTCGGTAATTGGGTCATATCTCGAGTTCTAGATGTCAAAATGATCTCAATTTTTTACATAAATTCAGTAAGACATAGGCCTACAACTTTCATGTCGACACCAAAATCTAAGAAGGCCGTTTGCAAGTCCAAATTATAGCAACAACGGAGAAGTCCGAATTTGTCCTGCAGCCCGAACACTG
Organism: Populus alba; assembly: GCF_005239225.2. Taxonomy (NCBI): domain Eukaryota; kingdom Viridiplantae; phylum Streptophyta; class Magnoliopsida; order Malpighiales; family Salicaceae; genus Populus; species Populus alba. The sequence continues at coordinate 8,853,918 of NC_133300.1, read as the reverse complement.
TTCAGTGTTTGGCCCATATCTAGAGTTCTAGAAGTCCAAATGACCTCCATTTTTTTTCCTAGAAATCTGAGTCAATTTCCTACAACTTTCATGTTTTCAAGTGGTCCCATTTCTGATGCTAGCAATTTCGTTTTATTCAGACAAGAAGATAAGGATTTTCACAAAGTCAAGAGTTTGCCACCCACTCAACAATTAGTCATCAAATCAATAATTCTGAATTTTGGCATATAAAAGGAGGCATTTGCCATGTATTTAGGGGCTTGGTTATTCAGATCAAGATCATGCTCTTTATTTCTCTCTTTATATTTTTTTTGTGATTCTTAAGTTTTGCTTTCATTAATATCTTGTTTATGCTTTTCATTTCTTTTCCTTTCCTTAGTTAACTTGTATCTTATTTATGTTCTTGTTTTGTTTATTTATGTTTCTCTTCTTCATTATGTTTAGCTAAGTTTATTATGTCAAGGTGAAAAGGTTACACTAATGGTGTAAGAATAAGTATAGTGTAAACTTAACATGGACCTTAATGTTTAATATTAACATGTCTTATCTTTTTATCTTACTAATTCTTAATACATTGCTTATTAAATGGTTAATCTAGATTTGTGTTGTATAATACTTGGTACAACAAATGCTTGGCACTCTCATAGCCCAACCGTATGGTATTACCTACACTTGTGCTATGAAAGGAACTTGATTTGTTGTTAACATAAGTAAGCCTCATGAATTCCTAAAAATATTTAAAAGTTTGGTGTTACGTAAATAAGATAATTAATATGATCATGTTAACAATTTATAATGAGCTATTAATGACAAATCATCCAATTGGAACCTCCTTCGTGTGTGGTTTCCAAATTGAGTAATAAGAGTTTATACTATACTTGTTTGAAATACCATTAGTGGATCCTCCAACCTTGACATTTGTTTTTATCATTGTTTAATCCTTACAGTAATCTTCCATCTCAAAGTTCTCATTAATTTCTTCCTTTTTTTTTATTATTATTACTACTACTACTACTATTATTTACATTCTTGTTATATTTTTATATACGTTAAGTATGCTCTGTGTTTGATCAAGGATCCTGACATTGTTGGTCTTGCCTTGTTCATTCGCATTAAAAAAAAATTTATATTATATAATATATCTCTTTGATCTTTTCATAAACTCAGTATATAGACTAGAAACCTGTGACCCGATCTTTTAGATCATTTTCAGGTATAACAACGCCACGTACTGAGTATTATTATTATTATTATTATTATTATTATTATTATTATTATTATTATTACTACTATTTCTATTATTGTTGTTGTTGTTGTTGTTGTATTGTTATTTATAATTTATACAATTAACCTCTATGTGGTCCAATCGACCCCGGTCTTGCCGGGTTATTTATTACTTCGATACTCCTACACTTGGAAGAAGACATCAATCTTTTGGTCATATCAGACAGCTGCTAAGAGGGAAAGGAAAAGGGGGGCCAAAAAATGTGAGAGGAAGAAAGAGGAGGAGAACCAACGGGAAAGGAGAAAGAATATTGTCAAACCTTCCTCAAACTTAGTTAGATTGGAAAGGTATGGGTCATGAAACTCCCTTCCTCTTCTCCTTAAGACCCGGAACCAGAAATGAAAAAGAAGACCTTAAGAAAATTGACCTAAGACCTAAGCTAGTTGTGAAGGAAACTGAAATTAACTAAGAGGATAAGGAAATAGAAACGAAATAAGGCCAATTCCCAAAACATCTAACAAAGAAAAAGGAATAAAATGGAAATAACAAATCATAGTAGAGGGCTAGCTTTAACTATGGGGTTGGCCAACATGCATGTGTGTGTTCTGCTAGAATTTGTTGAAAGATTATGTGCTGAAATTGATGGTTTCAATGTGTGTGTTCTGTTGGAATTTGTTGAAAGATTATATGTTGTAATTAATGGTTTCCAATGTGTGTTTTCTATTGGGATTTGTTGAAGGATTATGTGCTGAAATTGATGGTTTCAATGTGTGTGTTTTCCTAGAACTTAATGACAGTTTATATGTTAGGGTTGTTACAGCATGTGTGGTATGTGTTCATGCCAAAACTGAGTTCCTGCAGCGAATTAGCATTCACTGTCAAATCGTGTGTTCTACAACGAAGTTCTTGTGATTCGCTGCCGAACTTGAGTTCTCTGCAATGAATGTGTGATTCGCTGCCGAACTTGTCTTCTGCAGTGAATTAGCATTCGCTGCCGAATTGTGTGTTATGCAGTGAAATTGTAATTCGCTGCCGAAACTAAGTTTTCTGCAACAAATTTGTAATTCGTTACCAAAACTGAGTCTTCTGTAGTGAATTAGCATTCATTGCTGAATTGTGTGTTCTGCAGCGAAATTGTGATTCGCTGTCGAAATTGTGTCATCTACAGCAAATTAGCATTCGCTACCGAAACTGAGTTGTTTGCAGCGAATTTGTGATTCGCTACCGAAACTGAGTCTTCTGCAGCGAATTAGCATTCGCTGCCGAATTGTATGTTCTGCAGTGAAATTGTGATTCGCTGCCGAAACTGTGTCGGCTGTAGTGAATTAGCATTCGATGCCGAAACTGAGTTATCTGTAGTGAATTTGTGATTCGCTGCCGAAACTAAGTCTTCTGCGGCGAATTAGCATTCGCTATTGAATTGTGTGTTCTACAGCGAAATTGTGATTCGCTGCCGAAACTGTGTCATCTGCAGTGAATTAACATTCGCTGCTGAGTGGCATGTTCTGAAGCAAATTTATGATTCACTGTCGAAGTTGAGTTGTCTGCAACGAATTTGCGATTCGTTGTCGAAATTGAGTTGTCTATAGCGAAGTAGCATTCGCTGCCACAAAACATGTTGGCTGCAACGAACTAGTTTTCCTGCTAAAATTGAATTGTCTACAGCAAAGTAGCATTCGCTGTCGTAACACATGTTGGCTGCAGCGAACCAGTTTTCGCTGCTGAAATTGTGGCGCTAGTAGCAAAACAGTTTTTGTTGCCGAATTAGCAACCTGTAGCTAACCAATTTTCGCTGTCAAATTGGTCGCCTGCAATGAACCAGTTTTCGCTGCCGAATTAGGCAGCCAGTAGCGAACCAGTTTTCGCTGCCGATTTTTACAATAGGCCTCCTAGGTAGAAATGACTTAAATGCTAGTAACAATTTCATAATATGATGGTGTAAAATGTGGAACACTTAAATGTGAACATATGAACTCTTGAAATAATTGTGGTGATGAATGTGATTCAAAAATACAAATGTACTGATTTGTGACCATTGATGTCTTAGGTGGTGCGGTCAGGATTGGACCATCATCAAGACAAAAACAACCCACAGGTGGAGCAGGTAGGTGACTTTCACCTTCCTTTTTTATATATACATTGAATAATGAGATACTTTATCATGAATGTTACCATATTATGTTAGAACAGATATCAAATTGTCAAATGCTTATATGTTGACAAATGGTTGATTAATTTCGGCTAGTGGCATCTGAATGGATGACCGGGGTGAGTGAACAGTTGACCTCAGCAAATGATGATTTAAGAGGATAGCTGGGTTTAAGATTATGGTTGATTGCAAGAATTTGTGTATCTATATGTACTGCAAGTTGTTATACCAAATACATTAAGAAACTATAAATATCACGCATCAAACATGGGATAATGTTAATGCTTCATTAAACTACCAAACCGTTTAATTATCATTATTATTATTAAGTAATTGTATTCTCTTAAATGTTTTGTACTGCAGCAGGGATGTCACATTAATGAGATGCCTAGGAAACCCAGTACACGGGAACCTACTTTCGTAAGGAATCATGTAATTGCATTCTAAATCACGATGTATTTTGTATGAATCAATGTACTAAACGTATAACTTTTATTAGATCCTTTTTTTTTAAATTCGTGATGAATATTAGTAGGATAGGAATGCAAACTCATGTCTATGTATGTATGTTTTTAATGTGAACTTCTAATCATGCAAACATAACATTATTTGTTTATGTAAAATTCACTTTTAAATGAAATGTTGATTGTTGTTGATGATGGGAGGGAACTGTTTTGCCGATTACCGACACGATGTATGTCAAGTAAAAAAATAAAATTTTTTTGTTGTTTTGGGCTTGAAAAGCCGGGTTGTTACATGTCGGGTTAGCGCTAGCTAGCTTCGAAAAAAAGTCAACTTGTACATTTTCCTCCCTAGGCACTCTAACAATCTTGACTACCCTGCCCTTCTGAGCTAGCGTGGCTTTGACCTTTTCTGAATACAATATCATGGTCGAATCTCTAGCTTCATAGATTCCCTAGAATTGCCCCACAATCAGTTGGGAATCACTATGCACATGTAGAAGATACGCCTACATGGCTTCCGCCAGACCCAAACCTGCTATCACAACCTCATACACGGCCACATTGTTAGAAGCTAGGAATCCAAACCTGAGCCCATATTGGTAAACCTGCCCCTCTAGAATGAAAAGAAGGATCCCCACTCCGCTTCCTTCTTGTGTGGAGCTACCATCCACATAAAGTCGCCAATCTTGAGTGAAGATCTGCCTGAATGACCTAGGGTCTAATAGCTTTGGATTGGGAGAAAGATCCTATGTGGTGACCTCTTTAAATTTGCATTCAGTTATGAAGTCAGCCAAAGCCCGATCTTGAATTGCAGGCCTTAGCCCATACTGCATTCCATATTCTCCTAATTCCACTACCCATTTCACCAATCATCCTGACATGTCCAGTTTGTGAAGAATCTTCCTTAGAGGTTGGTTTGTCAACACCACCACCTAATGTGCCTAAAAGTAGGCCCTCAGCTTCTAGGAAGTTGTCACCAGTGCCAAGGCCATTTTTAATACTCTCAAGTAGCGAGTTTCTGCATCTAGTAGTGTTTTGCCAACATAGTATACCGGACATTGTACTCCATCTTCCTCCCTAACCACTACTGCATTAACAGCCTGGTCTGCCACCCCCAAGTATAAGAACAGGGTCTCTCCTTCTCTAGGTTGAGAGAGAATATTTAGGGATGAGAGGTAAATCTTTAGTTCTTTGAAAGATTTCTGACATTCAGGTGTACATTGGAAGTTAGGGGCATTCCTTAGGACTTTAAAAAATAGCAAACTTTGTTCCCTTATTTTATTATGAACCTACTTAGAGCGGTTAACCTCCCTGTAAGATGTTGTACTTCCTTCACTATCTTGAGGGGATTCGTGCCTAGTAGTACTTGTATATTCTCTAGATTAGGCTTAATCCCCCTGTGGCTAACCAGAAAGCCGAATAATTTCCCTCCTCGAATGGCGAACACACTCTTGAAGGGGTTCAGCTTCATACTGTAGTGCTCTAGTACTTGGAAGACGTCCTTTAGGTTCTACAGGTGTTGTTCAAAGGTCATACTTTTCACCAACATATCATCTACATATCCTTCAATGATCTTGCCTAACTGATGCTTAAACACTTTATCAACCATCCTCTAGTATGTGGCCTCTGCATTCTTCAAACCGAAAGGCATGACTCTGTAACAGTAGGTCCCTTATTCGGTTATAAAAGATGTATTTTCTTCATTAGTTGAATGCATGGGGATTTGAAGATACCTAGAGTATGCATCCAAGGAGCTAAAAAACTCGTACCCTGCTGTTAAATCCACTAGTCTGTCTATCTTGGAGAGTGGATAGTTATCCTTTGGGTAGGCCTCATTCAAGTCTATGAAATCCACACACATTCGCCATTTTTCATTGCCCTTCTTTACCATCACAATGTTGGCAAGCCACTCAGGGTAGGTCATCTCCCGTATGAATCATGCTGACATGAGCTTTTCCACCTCTTCAATAATGGTCTTCTATTTGTCCTCCCTCACACTTCTCTTTTTCTGATGTACAGGGAGAAAACAAGGATTCACACTCAGCCAATGTGAAGCTATTTCAGAGCTGATCCCCAGCATGTCCTCTAGACGAAAGGAAAAGTTACCTCTATGTGAAACCAGCAGCTTCGTGAGGTCTTGTTTCTATTAGTTGTTCAAGGTGCAACCTACTTTCCTAGCTTCCTTCTCTCTAGGCCCCAAACAAAATTCAACCAGCTCTTCAGCTGCCTTTGTTCTGACCTCAAGCTTCTTCTCATTGGTTTCAGGACGATCAATCAATAGGCCCATCTTACCCTTTAGGCATGTGTTAGCATACTCTCTTGAGACCTTTTGATTTCCCTTCACTGCTATTATTCCTTTACTAGTTGGGAATTTCAGGGTCAGATATTTAGTGATGGCTATTGCACTAAGCTAATAAAGTAGTGGCCTCCCGATTATGACATTGTATGAGAGGTGAGTATCAATGACCATGAAGGTCTGTTGTGGGGTTACACAACAAGGTGCAAACCCTATAATAACGGTCAACCCCAATGCTCCCTTCACGGGCACTATTATCCCTTTTATCCTGATGAGGGGTGTGGGCCCTGGAGTCATTCTAGAGGCGTCTATTCCCATTTTCATCATAGCCTCAACTGACAGGATGTTCACTTAGCTGCCATTATCCACTAATATCTTGTGAACCCTGTGTCTTTCCATTACAGTGAAAATCACCAAGCCATCTTCATGCGAGGGTATTCAATCCCTTATCCATCAGTAGGGGTGAAGGTGATGGGTTCATGCCAAAACCTTTCTTGGTTCACTGCTAATAGGACTTGATCCCCCACCCTTGTCTTTTTATTTTTTGCAACACCCACATTAGTTGTTGAGCCCCCCAGTATGATTAGGATCTTAGGGAGTGTTAGTCCTTGTTGTCTTACTTCGTCTCTCTCTCCCCGTCTTGAGATGAATCTTTTATTAAGAATTGTTTAGGGTATCCTTAAGCTAGGAGCCTCTCCACTTCTTTTCTAAGAGCATTACAATCCTCGGTGTCATGTTCCCTCTCCCTATGAAACTAGCAGTACTTCTTGGAGAACTTAAGGTTGGGATTGGACTTTAAGGGAGGAGGATATTGAAGCAAGTTTTGGCCGCTCAAAGTTGTATAGATGTCAGTGTAACTGGTATTTACAGGGGTATAAACCCTTTCAGGTTTACTGGGATGTTCCCGGAGGGATCCTTTCGTCTTAACCTCTTGTCTTCTGATTAGGGAATGGTTCCTGTTATGGGGTTCATCATTGATGCCTCCTCTATGGACCTGAGTGGAGCTTTTACGAGCAGCCAAGGCTTCCTTTACTCTTATGTGACTCTCAATCATCCGCTTCACCCTCAGGAAAGTTATGTTTCGTAATGGGTGGAGTTACTTCCACAACTTTTCATTTCTAACTCCTTTGATCAAATCCTTATAGGTTATGGGCTTTAATAAGTCCTTCACCTGAAGCATTTCTTCATTGAATCTCCTCAGATAAACTCGATGGGCTCCTTCTTGCCTTGGACAATCCCAAATAATTCAGTGGAGCTTTTCTTCATAAGGATGTTGGTGCTGAAACGTGCCACCAGCTTGGTATATAGGTCTTAGAAGCCTAAGATTGACCCTGACTTCAGGTTATTGTACCACATCCTTACGTTCTCCCTAAAGGTGGTGGGTAATATCTTACACATCACATCATTATCATGGATGACCAGCTCAAGGCTCTCCCTCACATTCTAGATATGCTCCTAAAGGTCTGTGAGTCCATCATACGTGTCTAAGCTCATCTTTGTGGACAAATACTCCTTGGGTACTCTGGCTTCCTAAACTTTCTTAGATAGTAGAGAGCCTTCCACATGATAAGGTGGTGGGCATGTCAGTGATGCTCTGAGACTTCCTTGGCACTTTTTCTATGTCGTTCCTGGTGTGGACCGGATAAATTGGACAAATCCAGCATGGAACGATGGGAGGGGTGATCTTTTTCTCTCACACGGTGGCTAGTTTCATTTCTGCAGGAATGCTCACGTCTTAATGGAACTGTGAGGCGATGTGAATGTTCTCGAGTTGTACTACAAGAACGATGCTTGAGTAGTTCCCTTTTATTCTGGACATGCGTTCATAACATGCCCAAATAGAACCGCACATCAAAGCTTAGTTTCTTGTTGGAGAAGTAATTAGCTTTTTATAAGGTTCCCACATATAACGCCAACTGATGTGGTTATAAAAATCACAAGGAATCTTTTAGGGTGAATTATTCCTTGAAATCACCCCATATCCTTTATGGTGTATTCAATGACCTCCATTTTAAGACCACGCAAGCTTGTCCTTGGGCAAATCTTTCTTTAAAGGAATATCAGCTTTTTCTGGAATAAATACTTGCACAAAGTCCCCTAGAGATGTTAATAGAGGACCCTCCGAAGATCAAGTCAGTACCAAGTATTTTTTATGTAACAAAAAACATTAATGGAAGTATTAATAAGCTTTTATGAAGATATAGAAGAGGAGAAGGAAGAAGAAGCCATGAATGTGTTGTGTCCCAGAGTATAAGGTTTTTCTCCCCCTTCTTTTCGTGTATAATCATTCTTCCTTTTATATTACCTGAATTGACTTGCTTTATGCAACGTAGGAGGGATAGAGATGTAATCTTGTAATAGTTAAATAATATTATTCTACTACTTGTGTCATCACATCTAATTAATATAAACATGGGTTGTTTGTTCATATTTAATTGTATTATAATGGGCATCATGATTATCAATTTAGGCTTGGGATATTGAGGGCTCAGTGTAAAATGACTCTTCAGTTTTACACCCAATCTAAGAGATGTTGGGTTTAATTCACACCCCAAACCCCAGGAGATAGTTGGGCATGGACGCGTCGACGCCCAACATAGAGTTGGGCGTGATCACCCCCGGACCCAACGTAGGACTAGGCATAGATGTGTCCTCACTCAACGTAGAGCTGGACGTGGTCGCACCCAAGCCCAGTCTTGGGATCAGGTGTGGACGCGTTCACACCCAACTTAAAGGTAGTCGTGGGCGTGGTAACGCCTAGGCCTATTTATAGGATTGAACACCCAAAAAGACATAGCTTCATTTTGAGTTATGATTTTCCCATGTTATCTAAATGAGATTGATTTGAGAAACCATTAGCTATCAATTAGAATTAACATTTCATTCTAATTCTTTCTTCTTCTTTTTTTATTTCCTCTACCTCATTTCAAACCTTATTTCCTGACAATTAAACAATACCTTAATGCTAAAGTTGGCATTGTTATGCGTTTAAAGTAAAATAATTGCAACTTTAAGATAAAAATTATTTACTTTTGAAACAAAACAAGGTACCCCTTGCTATTAATCAAAAGCACAATTGCTTATTATAAGATCCCCTTTTTTTTCTATTTAAAATGCCAACTTTCCTATTTAATCAGTTATTTTTATATACTATTGATTATTTGAAAAAAATTATTACTTTTTTAAATTTTTAGATTTTTTAATTTAAAAATTGTTGTAATAAAAAAAAATGCATACATTTAAAAAGCTATAAATAATCTAATATAAATGAACATATTTATATAAATATTTTTAATATGACAAGATTCTTTTTTATTAGTTTATATCTAAAAATCACAATAATAAAATTTAATTATATTTGTTTTAGATTAACATGGATATTTGGGTCAACTTACATGCAGTTTGACTAATTCTATAAATTTTAAAATTAATGATTATATAAGTTTCAGTAATAATAAAATTTATAAATTTTAAATTGATTATTTTTAAAAAATAAATCTTAAATCTAATTAATTAATTTACATCCAGTTGATTTAATCGGATATTATTTAATGCATCATATGCGGTTGTACTCAATCAAATAAAAAACAGGTGAAATTTGTTCTTGAATCTCCTTTCAACATCGAGCGGTAGGGGGAGATTATTCTCAACTCCCACATTTGCTGCGGCAACTGACGATCCACGATGGTCAGCCACCTTTCATAAATGATCTTGTGGGTCCCACAGATCTTCCTCCGTTTTCATTTTGGAATTGCTGAAAGAAGGGCATGAGCTTCATCAATCTCAAAAAAATCAAATAATTAAAGGAAAAGTCAGTGTTAACTCTTTCCGTGACATGGTAGAGCCAATCCCATTGGTGCTAGCTAGTTTTTATGGGTTTTTTTTTTTTTTTTTTCTAGCTAATTTAGCTAATAATAAAATCACGATAGCAATCTAGTTTGATCAAATCATTCTTGCATCATGGATAGAAGGGATCATTGAGGAAAGGGAAGGATTAATCCAAAAGTTGTTATGATATAAGAATGAATTAGTAATTAGGTAATTGATCCAAAATGGCTTTTATTTTTAAAATTCAAAAGTTGTTGATAGATAAAAAATATTAAAAAATAATAAAATTAAAAAAAATTATAAATTATTATAAATAAAACAAATAATGAAGATCAATTTTGACATATAAAAAATAAAATGAAAATATTTTTTAAAAAAAATAAATCAAATTTTCTTTTAAATAATTTTTTTTATTAACCAACTTTTTTAATAATAATTAAACATAAAAAACTTTGAAATATAATTTTTAAAAACCAACTGTTTACAAAACAAACAAAGTCAATCATGGTTAATGTACCAGAATCACTCATCATAATAGATACAAACGCATAATTTCTATATTATACATCATGATCAAATGAGACCAGAAGTAATCTAAGTTGTTTGACTTAAATTGCAAGAAGATTCCATGTAGTTCTTGGTCTCCACAGTGGGTGTCCTTAAAATAAATTTCTTTTAATATTTCACTTTCTTGTATCATTCTCTCCCACTTGATTACCAAGCAAGCTTTAGGGTTTATGTATGAATCATTCAAGGGATGAGATAACGTCTATTTTCTTCTTTTTCTTTAGATTTATAACTTTGCTTCGATGCGGAGAAGGCCAATATCTTTGGTGAGTGACGATGATAATTATGGTGGGAGTGGCTAAGTGTGTGTTGGTGATTGCATTGCTAGTCATATGTGCTTCCCATCATGGAGACAAGGGAGGACCCCTTTGAAATCAAACCGTTGAAAAATATCACATGAGCTCTAAGCTTGAATGGATAAAGATCCTTCTTTTGTATATAAATTCTTTTTTTTTTTTTCCATAACTTTTTTCCTACCATAAGAGATAAGCTTGGATCAGTATGCTTTGTCTAAATCATTTAAGCTTCCAACTCCCATCCTTTTCAAAAGATACATTTGCTGATTTGAATAGCATTATGATTTTTAAGATTCTATCAACACGGTGAGTTCTTGTCGTTTCTAATCAATCCAATGGGCTGATATGGTAACACCTGCTTAGTTTTAAAATTATGTTAAAAAGCATGTTTATAAATATTATTATGGTTGTTTTTTAAGTGTTTTTTATATCGAAATGTATCAAAATAATATTTTTTATTATTTTTAAAAATTATTTTTTAAAATCAGCGCATCAAAACATTAAAAAAAAATTAATTTTTAATAACAAAAAATTTAAATTTTTAAAAAACACAAGTTAGTCAAAGGTTCCGAGGAGAACCTGTAGAAATGATAGGCTTTGAGGCTCTATATCAACTTCAGGTTACAAATAATTGATTTCGTTGACAGCTCACATTCACGAGTATATATTAAAAAAGAAAAGCAAAAAAAAATATTTCTTTTTTACTCTGATTATTTTTAGATGAACTCAGACGTCAATCAAGATTAAATATTTTCTTTAAATAATTTTAAGAATACATTTTCAATCATTTGAATTAAAAAATAAATATTTTAAATGTATTGTCTGTATCCATCAGGATTAATGTCTTGCTTGATAATTTTTCCTATAATTAACTTGTATCCGTGGTCACTTGTATAAATAGGAGGACCACTTCAATTCTTTGTTTTTTTGTGCCCTCTCTCTCTCCCCCCATCTAGTTTTAAGCTCTAACCCTGTTTTTGTCCTAGCCTTGAGTTTTCATCATTCTCTTAAATCTGGATATAAAGAGATAATATTATTTATAGTAGGTTTGTTTTTATTTTAAAAATGTATTTTTATTTTTTTTTTCAAATTATTTTTTTACTATTTTTAGATATTTTAATATATTTATATTAAAAATAAAATTTTAAAAATAAAAAATATTACTTTCATATATTTTTAAATAAAAACTTTTTTAAATCATAAGTAATCTTGTATTTGGAAGTATGATCGCAACTGTTTTTCAAAATGTATTTATTCAAAAATATATCAAAATAATATATTTTTTATTTTTTAAAAAATTATTTTTAACATCAACACATCAAAAAGATCTAAAACCATAAAAAAAATTAATTTAAATAAAAAAAATTAAATAATTTTTAAAAATAGTTTTAAAATATAAAAACAAACAGTATTTTAATTCTTGATAAAAATTTAAAACCGTTGATTGGAACCTACGAGGTGACATCATTAAAGACAACAAGCAGTTGACAAAATTTAGTTGGAGGGATTCATTTATTTATTTTGGCACAGAAAAGTCGTCAACTCATAATTCATTGGCTTTTATCATGTTTTTATTATTGAATATAACTTTTAGTCATTCGAAGGTGTATTACAAAATACAGGTTTTATTCATATAAATATATTAAATTCTTAATAATAATTTATTTATTTTTAATATTTAATTAATAAATTTAATATTTGATTGATAAATATAGAATAAATATAAAGTTTTTGTAACAACAATACTTTAAAAAAAATCATAAAATTGTTATGATTATAAGATTTTTATTGCATTAAAACATTGTTCCTAAATGTTTTATGGGTAATGATCTATTAAGACTAAACATTAATTAGAGTTGTTAAGATTTATATATATTATGTTCTTTTCGTTATGAAAAAAAAAAAAACGGTTGTTCTTATAAGTTGAGGTATGATGGATACATAAAGATAATTTGTAGATGTTTATTAAATAACATGTACATTGAATTGACCTACATAAAAATTTTATATGAAAAAATCACTTTTGTTTATGGAAAGACTCAATAAACGGTTATGTAAATAATCATTATACTTGAGATCACTAAGTTATCTTATATAAAAAATATTATGCTTTAATCTTACTATACATTGTCCTAATAAACGGTAACAAAATAGACAGAAATTGGGTATAATATAAACTATATTAAGGTATTTAAATTATTAAAAGAGGTTTCATCATCCAAGATAAATTAAGAAAAGGTTTCATCTATTCTCAAATAATATTGATTGTAAATTCTTGTGTAGGGTGGAATCATATTCTAAAAGAGCTTGAAATCTTATTCAAAAAATCAATTATTATGATGTCGAGAACAAGCATGATTTGAAATACTAAACACACTTCATGCTATAATATCTAAAATGAAACATTGTTAATGAAGGGATAATAATTATACTTAGAAACTTAATCACTAAAAGATTAAGTCAAACCACTTATGACTTTCCTAATATTTTGGGGATCATAATAGATCCCTAGATATTGTACTTGATCTTTAAATTTAAATCAATTAATTGTTGAATTGATAATAAATTAATTTGTTTAATTTATTTAATCCTATTTTATTTAGGATTGTTATTTATATATGGTCAACTTATTAGAGAACCTAATAGGTCACACACATAAGAATCATTTATCAAAAAATAAACTGGAATAACTAATCAAGTGTGACTTGATTGTAAATAAGTTTTAGAAATTGAGGACTATAATGTAATTTATACATGTAATTATAATTCTAGATCTAGAAAAATCAAAAACTTGTTTGAATAAATTTCTAATATTATTCTAAAATACTATATGTGATACTTTTTAGAAGAAAAATTGATATTTTTTTTTATTTATAGAGTTTTCAAGTTTCTTCATAAATATAATGTTATGCCTCTTATTTTAAGTACAATAAATAGAACAGTAAATAAAACCTGAAAAACACAGAGTAAAAGAGTTGGTGCTTAAAGGAATCCTCTCTCTTAAATGAGTTTAGGAGATTTATTACTGGTGGTTCATATAAATTACCGTTAGAGACCAAATATTTGTACGACTTCTTGTTTGCTACAACTCATTCTTAAAGTAATTATTCAAAGCTAAAAAGAATATTTAATCTTCATGTAATGTAATCTTCATATAAACTCTAAAAACACTCTAGATCTATTTAACGAGATTCTTGGGATTCCAAAAAAAAATAACTTGGATATTTAATGAATTTTTTCTAAATTTTCAATTTCATCACCAAAGTTTTTTTTTTAACTCATTTGTACTCTTTTGAGTCCAAATTAATACCCAATTACTTCTCTTTCTGAAGAGACAGTTGAATCGAAAGACAAATGATTAAAGTAAAAAACATGGAGAAAATAGGTGGTAACTTCGAATTTCATACTAAAAGTTCAATTTGGTTCATTTTTTTTTTTTTAGCTAATATATAATCGGTCCCTTTAGTTATCGAAAATTCAATTTTAGTATAAAAATTTATTTTTCAATTCCTGGTTTGTTTGAGAAGAAAGAGAGTCTCCAGATTCTGATATAGAAAGAGAAAGTCATCGTTACCTTTAACCACTAAAATAGTTGAAATTGGTATCAACATGTTCCATTTAAAGAGAGACCTTGTATAATGGTTGTTTAGAACCTTTATTTCCTAAAAAAAATCGAAGTCCGGAAAGAAAAACTTTAACTTCTTTGATTTTGTGATTTGGACCTTTTTTAGGGTTTATCAAGTTGATAAATTGGTTTGTATGTTCTATGAGTGTTTGTAAGGTGTTTTTGGGTTAAAATAGATTAAAAATAGGTTTGTAAGGCCAAAAATATTTTGTCTCAATTTTCCAGCCACTACAATGGTTGCTGGTATCTGGAAAACAAATGACATGAGAGGTGTAATCTACTAATTATTTGTTTTTTTTAAAAGGTGGTGAACAACTAAAAAACCAAGCCCAAGCGTTGCGGGCTTGGGTTTGAAGACCCACACACTTGTTTTTTTTTAATGTCTAGGTGTATTAGGCCATGAGGCCTGCACGCCTAGGCTCCTTTTTGTCTTTATATATATATAGGTGAAAAATAAATTGAAGGGAAAAAAAATGTTTTAAACGCAGTTAAGTCTATGATCCAAAACACAAGTTTGACACACAAAATCCAGGTTGTTATTTTATTTTTTTTGTGTTTAATGCATTTTTGGTCCCTCAAGTGTTAAAAAATGATACAATTTCACCTTTTGTTATCAATGATTTTTTTTTTATTTATTTAACGTAGAAAAGAAAAATAAAACTTCACCCTTTGTTATCATTGATCTATTTTTTTTTAACTTGAAATTAAAAAAAAAAAAAAAGAACCTCTTCTTGTTATTTAGCTTAAAAAAATTAGGTCTACTTTTGTTATTTTAATCCCATGCACCTATCCTATTTATTGTTTTCTCTAAACAAAAAGTATTTCATACAAATAATAATTTCATGCACTTTATTGTTGTGTAGTTAAATGAAAAATAACACTTGGACAGCTCATGTGGCTTACTCTATTCATCGTTTGTGACCCTTGGTCTCATTAAATTTGTCTTGTCGAGATATTTCTAACGATATCGGTGATGTCATCATCAGAGTTTCAGTGTATCTCTAGGGTCATTTTATTATTTTTTTTTACTTTTTTCTCTCTTTTAATATCTCTTCACAAATTACAAGGAGGTGAGAGTTGAGAGATAAAAACAAAGAAGAAAAAGAAAAAGACTTTGAAAGCACATTGAATGATTACAACATCACTAGTACCGTTGGAAAAATCTTAACAAGATGAATTCAATTACAGTAAATAAGGTCACAAGTGGTGAATAGAGTGGGCCAGGCAAGCCGTCCCAAATGTTTCAAGGCTCACTCTGATCATCGTTGGTAATATTCTTTGATATCATTGAATTCATCTCATTTAGATCTTTCCATTGATACTAGCAGTGTTATTATCAAAATTTAAGTGTAGTTCCAAGATCTTTTTCTTTTTTTTTTTTCTTTTCCTTTTTTTTTTTTCTCTCTCCTCTCTTTATTAGATCATGTGTCCATCAATATTACAATTTAAGAGAATAACAAATGACATTTGCAACTAGAGAATCACATATATTACTTGCAACTCTCTACTCTATGTTATTTTCTTAAATATTTTTTACCATATGTTATTTTATTGATTTTTTTTACTATGTTAGAATCCCAAAAAAAAAAAAAAAAAAAAAAAGGTGCAATCAAGTCATTTGAGAAGCGAAGGTTAATCAATGAAAGTGTCAAAATAAAGCCTGAATCAAGAAGGCGGTTCTAGGAGAACAACAGCGACAAACCATGAAATGGCTTTGATAAATGGCCAAGCAAGCTCCCAATTTGTGATGGGAAGAGAAAGTAAGAGGCATAAACGGAATGACATGAGATTTTAAATTAAAAAAAAGTAAAAACTTGCTCCTGTCCAGGTCAACAGTAATATAATGAGAATGCGGAATGCGGCGAGGAAGAATAATGATGATGATGATGATGACATTAGCGTCAACAGTAATATTAGCAATGACAGTGATAAGAGTAGCATCGATAGAGCATATCAGAAGAGAGAAGATTGGCTCTCAAGATCTAAGCAAGAATGACCACTAGAAGAGGATCTTTCAGTTAGAAGTATCTTACCAGAAGCAACAACTAGCCCCAAAGCTTAAATAATTCACAGAGTCCCTTTGGGGTCCCCGGCAAGCGAGTACTTTACATGATTTTAACCTGCAACAGTTTTCATTGCTAGAAATGCCACCATCCTCTAGGTCGAGCATCCTGTAAAATATATGTAAATATGCAATGACATGACATCAAGTAATTTTACATAGAAAACTAATATGCAAATGTATTTGTTTACGTTAGTGTGCTCATTGGAAGTGTCCATTAGCAGATGAATATGCGAATCCTGATGCACTAATAGTTTTTGTACAGCATACTTAACGCATGGATTTGAAAGAACTAGAAGAAATTTCCCCATCAATTTCTTACATCCATGCTTCATGAATCCATACAGCCACACCAAGCGTTCATAGCACCCCCGACTTGCGAGTCTCCCATCTCTCCCTGATTCTTCTACTTGATTTGATCTTGACAAACAGTCAACGAAAAATGTTTCTCTCTATCAGCATTGATCAGAAGACCCATTCTTCTCTTTTTGCTAATCCAAATCTCTCCCTTTCCCCTTGCATATCTAAATCTATTCCTACATCTTACCCCTATGACAACTAAAGCAAAACTGACATTGTGTCCTTCGGAGGAGGTTAAGAACGGGGGTGGGTCCACTCTTTCTATATTTAGAATAGCATGGAAATTAATGATATTCAACTTCACCTTGCATTTCATTGTTGCAGGTATTAGGTTGGATGCACCGCGATCACAAAAAACTAGTGTCAAACCATTCAAGGATTTTTTTTATAGGTATTCAAACTACCCTTGTTCCTTTTCTTCTAAAAAGACCCCTAGGAGTGCACCGATCCTAGTGTCTGACTCTCACTACAAGGAAAAGATAAAGCTGTGGTTCAACCCAAAGATTGATGATCTCACAAAGATGGTCAATTGTCTCAGAATCATCTCTACTTTCAAGATTTTTCACCACTGGATGAGACCACCGATTCTCTTTGGCATCAGGACTGCCTGATCTGTCCAGTAAAGCTAGACATGACCACCCATCATCTAGGGTGTTCATGGGAAAAGAAAAAGGTGCAGCCTCAGTGAAGGAGTTTCAGGACCTCTAGGCCCTTCAATTTTCCACCACTGGCTGAGGCCTCCCATCTTTTTTGTGGCCACTCTGCAAATGGACCTCTCTCCTCAGATATTAGGTTCAAAGCAGGCATATTGGTGTAAATATTGCAGCCGCCACGTGATACAAATAACCTCTGAACCACTATGTTCACAGATCTGAAGATGTTCAGCCACTAGTTGGTCCATGCAAAATGTGATAAGAGGGATAGTAACACATCATACTTAAACACTTGAATAAATTATCCTTTTCTTTCTCCATGTTTCAGGGAGCTATTGCACCTGCCTTTCAGCACAGACAGGTATCGATGACCATCTCTCCTATACTAGGCCAAGCTTTGACTCCAGATATGGATCCAGGCTCTTAAAACAGCCAAATGAGGAGTGCGAGAACACTTTCTCTGAAAATGAAGGAGTGGATGAGAACAACAGAGATGAAGTATCGATCATTAGCTCTGATCTTTTTCATGGCTTTCTCGCTATTGGAACCCTTGGTTCAGAACCAACTACCAGTGAGCCTGCAACACCAACATTTCCCATATCTTTGGAGAACATGACAGGAAAAAATGAAGGTGACAGAGAATGACTTGAAGCTTGTGAACAATGAATTCATAAAGTTTCTAGAAAGCTGAAGAAGAAGGTTGTAACGACTCATTGGCAAGGAGAAGTTACTTTAGCACCATTATACTCAGCGGCATGCAAATGCAAACAGCCGATGCTGAAGATTTTGGAAAGACAGTAGCATGTCCACTCCAAAGATACCGATTTGGGTCATCAATTGAACATCCAGAAACAAGATTTGGAGTAAGGAAGGAAAAGGTATCCCTTGAAGAGATATTTCGTACAACAAAAGTTACGGATGAAATCCCTTCAGAAAATGAAGTGAAAGGGGAGATGCAAGCCAAGAAAGCACATAAATCTGCCAAATACTTCATCAAGAAGATACTCACAAAGTTTCAATCTACTTCAGGAAACCCTACCCCTTCTGCTGGTGATGAAGCTTCCAATTCTGTTTCTACCAAGAAAAAACTTAATAAGGTGCGTCTTCCTCTAATATTATATATAATAAATTATAAGGGAAGGGACTGGTGATTCTATACATAAACACATGATCCATATCACTGCATTCTGATGACCTCTGGTCAAATAAGTTGAATCCTGGTTTCATTTTTAAGTGCGCTAACATGACATCCCGATAACAGTAGTTGAGCACAAAAATCTTAAGTTGCAGACACCTGATTCCTAACAAAACATATATGTAGGAATTATCATCTTACAGCTTGGATAGATCTTACAGTATAAAGCAGCCATTTTGTAAGTGTTTTTGAAACTTCAAACCATCTGATAACCTAGCATCCAGCAAGATCACCCCTTATGACTCCAACTTGAATCAAGCTATGCCATATTGATGACTGACCATTATATTTGCCAGAGAGGTTTTCATTAGACAATAATTCCTTCATGTTCACATGTAAAAAATATTGGCCATAAATAATCATACGGGCATTCCAGAGTAGGAGTAGGAACACAATACCATTCCAAATATTTTCAATGATAAAATTTCCACCAAATCTTAATTTTTCTCAGTTTTTGGCATGCAGGTCCTAAAAATGTTTCATAGAAAAGTTCATCCTGAAAACCCATTAGCTGAAAAAGAGTTTATGAAGTCCCATATAGACAAGACAATGAATGCTCTGAATGAGGGTGGCTATAATGCAGACCTGATGCACCAGGTTAAAGACAAACTAAAGTTTCTTCCTGGATCCAAGTCAATTGATGGGATCCAATGCCATACGAACAACTTGAAACTGCCTTTTTATGGTCATAGCTGCAGTAATTCAAGAGCAAATGGGGAATACTGGATTAAAACAGATGCAGACTATAAGTACTAACACGTCTTGACCTTCCAAAAACATAGAGCATGTAGATGATAGCATTTGGTTTACTTCAAGTATAGATAGCTGACTATGGCACCATTAATCATTTGTTACAATATGCATAGATGAATAAAATGTTTAACATTTTAATTTCTTATCTATGCACTCAAAACACATTTATTTACAACCAAAAGAAGTTCGTAAAAACTGCATTAATGGGAACAAGATATGCCAAAAGCAGCAATAATGAGAGAGTCAAATTATTTATACATGGTATTAAGAATATCTGACACAAACAAGTAGGAAGCTCAGTACTGAGCTTGCAATAAATGTCCACCAGAATGTCACCATTCATTTATTTATTTTAACATCCAAGTACAACACCATTTTTCAAAAACAAAATTTAATACAATAACTCAGACTCTCAAATTGTCATTCAATTTCAAGATGCCGAGTACAACACCATTGTTCGTAAACAAAATTTAATACAATAACTCTCTAAACTGGTCAATCAATTTCTAGATGCTATATCATCAATAATTTCCACCTGAACTCAACTAGGCATTTTTCTTCGTTCTGTCCTATCTACGGCCACATACTTCATGAGTTAGGAACTTAGGATCACCTGCATCTCCACCTATACATAAAACCAGTGTACATTTATTTATTGACAGTATATTTATATTGATTGTAAAAGAAAACGTAAAAGAAAACAGATTCTACATTCTTATCGAATATTCAGATACATTATCTTGTTTTCTCACAATAATTTCAGTTGAAACGTCTTAACTCTTTTGAATTCATTCTACTACATTATGATATCTGGTTGAACATGAATCAAACTTGCAGGGAAAGGAAAATTCCAAAACAGGTAACCAATACCTGAGTAAACAATTTTCTGCTTACTATTATTTTTCCTCAAAGTAGACTAAAATTTAAAATTGATCTTCAATGCACAATCAAAATTATATTGTGACATGTTGACACATAAATCAACATTTCTGCCAAAAAAACAAAATAGAAAGTAAAAGAAACAAATTTAAGATGAGTTTTCATTTTTTATGTCAAACAATATTAGCACACAACCATTCATGTTCCAAGATAATTTAAAATTGTCTACTTAGGCAAAACATCCAGCCATTAAATAAGTCAATCATTCAATAGTGTATTTCCCTATGTATGCTACCGCATTGATAGTATTTTTATCTTTTAAAGAGCTGATTTGACCTCATTGTGACCATCAAGGTGAATTACTGATATGATTACGCTTATTACCCTTTTCCAATATTGATAATGTAGATTTGGTGCTGGAGCTGTAGCAAAGGAGCTAAAGCATACTTGCAATATGCTGTTTGATTGTATCATCTACATTCATATGTATTTGTGAGTGATTTTAATGGTCATGAACACAAGGAGATGTGAACAGTACATGGTATCCATCTTATCTCTATGTATAATAATAAAGCTGCGAAGACTAAGCATCATGTAACCAACTTAATTAGTAGACATGATTGGTGTTTTTGCATGTTCCATTTGAATTATTTAATTATCATTCTCTTTCCAAACAAGTGATTATTCAGGAAATCAGTTTCTTCAGACACGAGAAGATAAGATTATTAAGGGAGGAGCTCACGTTGGGCATTTGATGCCAAATCAAAATTCATCTGAAATTAAGGGGAAAAAAAGTTAGTGATATAGCTAATGCTTTCAAGGTCTTGATAATTTATTATTAAAAAAAAAAATCAAGCTGATAAAAGGGAACAGACCCTTACACTAACATGTCAGATTTGTTAACTCAAGGCATAGAGAAAGAGGGAAAAAGGAGATAGATAGCTGAAATAAAACAAGAGCCTTCACTTGCTAAATTTTACATCTCTCATTGAAGTAACACCTACCCTACTTAGACCTACAATTTCATTAAGCAGTTTACATTGGTAATTGTATTCTAAGAGACCAGCCATTATGGCCAGTTGTGCTCTCTTAGCCTCCAAATGATAGCAAAACATTGTTCCCCTCAAACCATCACAATAACTACAATTTCACCATCTTCTGCAAGATGTTAAAAATATGTGATAGTATATGGAAGGGTAGCACTGAAACATTTCTCATTGTTCAACTGTAACATTGCACGGTTCTGTACTAAGGGAATAAATTGAAATCTAAGTTCTATTTTGGAGTAAACTAGTAGTTAGTCCTTTTCTTTTCACAAAGCGAGCCAGTGTTTATTGGTCCCAAGGCCACTGTCAAGCTCATGCAAACTATTTCTATTAAAATGCCCCTCAAATCAACTATTTCCCGTTTTTATGGAGTCATACACCTCAAATTTGGGCTGGAAATGCAACATTCGAGTTTCCACAATTCACCTACCAAAGTTCATCTAATCAAAATCATTAAACAATCTATTTAGGATCGAATATGATATTGAGAGGATAGTTTGAAAACGCATCAAATTCCAAACTGTTGGAGGTAGTGTTAGCAAAAGCACCTAAGGCATATGCCTGATGCACAAGGCACTAATCTGTGATGGAAAGGGATTTTAAGGGTAAAAGCCAGGCGATTTCAATCAAGCGTGCATTAAGCAAGAGAAGCACATGCCTAGGGACTTACAAAGAAGCACAAAAATCATGCCTAATTAAACTTCTTGTATGTTAGGTTTCTAGCTTGTGTAGTTTGATTTTTAATATACCTTTGTACTACCCATGTGACTTCTATTTATTTACTTGAGAGAGTGGGAGGAAACCTTTTACTGATATGACACGTCAATCCACTAACTATTTTTGTCAAATTTATTCATTAGAAAAACCAAACTAATTGTGAGAGAAAAACAAAAGAGAATAAGTCAATTTGAAAGGGTATGGTTTGTTTGGAAAAAAGAATTTGACTTTTGTACAAATGATTTTTTATTCTTTTTAATTATTATACTATTGTTTTTATTACTTTCTTTTACTGCTTAGCGAAATCATTCACCCTCTCTTAGTTAATGATGGTCATATTTTATTGACATAATTGATGCTAAGAAGGAAAAAAAAAATTATTTTGTTATTTTGCTAGCTTATTATCTCTCTATTCTATTCTGATAGAATCAAAGTTAAAAAATTATTCATTTTCTAATTAATCTATTATCAAGATAAGAAACAAACATCAGGGCTATTAATGTTTTTCTTATTTTCTTCTTAAAATTAATATTTTTCTTTATGTAATTACGTGTATATATGAACTACAGTAAGTATTCAACTTCTTATTCCTAGAAAAACACCTGCACCTTGAGCCTAGGTTCCAAGAAACCTTCATGCCTAAATGCATTTTAAGCTTTAAGAACAATAGCTGGAGGTTGACTACAGGGCTGGTACCTACGCAGATTAGAAAGCAACAGGTAATATCAAGGATCCAATTCTCTCTCAAAAAAGAACGAAAGAAAGAAAGAAAAATACTATCAAGGATTTGGATTTTAGCAGCAAGACATGTTTCTGATATAATTTCCAAAAATTCCAGCTTTTGGCGTAAACATATAGAACTAGAACCATTCAGGTCAAACCTCATAGCATAACATGTGGTAAGGTAGGCAAAAGTCCACTCCAAGGTTACACTGGAAGGAGCTCTTCCCTCAGAAATCCGCCCATTTCCATTCTCCAGGAATGATCAACTAGAGCTGCTAACTCTCTGGAAGAGAAACCAGAAGCTCTATCAGTAAAAGTAGCACCATATGCATATAGTGGAAAGAGACACAAGATGAGAAAATACAAGTGGTGCCCTATGATAGGTGAAGGTTCAATAAATTAGTTTGCGGAATCTGTAAATTAAACTATATTGGATTCAGGAAATCAGGCTCAAATACAAAGCAATAAGAAGAGCTTGCTTGGTGGAGTCTCTAAGCGTTCTAATGAGATTACCAATGTCTTTGTTTATGAGCAACAGAAACTAAAAATACAGTTATTATAACTCATGCAAGTTATACAACAACATCCATACAATTCTTATGAGATTACTTATTTCTGAAAACAGGAACTAGAAATACAGTTATTTGAACAGCTAAAATATGATGGCACATAAAGCATTAGTATAGAACCATACAAACAAGAAAAACAGTACGTTAACAGAAAAGGAAGGTGGGTAATTCAGAAGAAAAGGTCCAAAAGACAAGACTCGGATTTGGACAGTTAAACAGACTTACTTGAGATCATGACTGACAACAAGTATAGTCAATTCCTTCTTCAAGTGCTTCAAAAGCTTTACAACATCTGCACGTGCCTTCCAATCTGATAACCAAAGCGTGTAATAAAACAAACTCACTACAGCATAAAAGAATGAACAAATGAAGAAGCTAGGTGGATATACTGAAACCCTATAATGGACATGTGTTAAATGCCCATCACTTCAAATCTCAAGAAAAGCTTTTAATAACTAATAACCATGAGGCTAAACATTGCATTTTAGAATTTGACCCCCAAAAGGGATCAAATTGAGTTTGAAGTTAAAATGATCCGAATTGAAAAAAGTTGAAGTGACACAACCAGTCTTGATAGCAAGGTGGTACCAGTCCTTTTTAGAGAAGTCAAAGACCCAAAATATTGGGGCAGAGAGATATGGTAAGGGGTACCACTGATGTGTAGTTTGGTATCACTGATGAAAAGAAAGGAAATAATAGAAAATTCAAATCCATAACTTGGTCATCAAATAGCTGATGTTTAGGCATCGAGATCACACATGCTCAGAGCAGGCCTCTCTTGACTCTTAATTGCTAAAAATATTCATACATTTAAAATTTGAGAAAACTGCATTTACAGGTTCAGATGTTAAATGCTGATTAGCTTCAAAAGGATCACACTAACCATCCTCAGTGAGTTTAAACATGAGGGAAGACAAGGAATGGTTTAGGAACCAAAAATTACAGAGTGTGACCCCTACCTAGACCAGCAAGAGGCTCATCCAATATCAACAGATCAGGGACTTCAACCTGAACATTAGATTGAGAACATTCATTACTCAAAGCATGCTACGAGTATAAAGGTTGCAAAACTACCTAATTACATATAGGTTCTTACCAATTGAATAGCCAGGGCAAGCCGACGTTTATATCCACCACTTAGCGAGTGAGGATCTTTATCCAATGAGATCCCATTCAATCCAACCTAAATACATCATTAAATTAAGTACTGTGTTAAGAACTGGCATCAAGATGTAATGTAATGTATCATAGACAACCTCAAGAAAAAAATGACCAGAAAAGGAAAAGGTAAAACACGATCACTTTTTTAAAAAAAATTTAAAAAAAGAAAAAAAAAAAAAAAAACAGGTACCCAATTTACAGCTCTTTGCAGATTCAAAGCAAGATGCTCCCTTAATTGAACGCTGCTCTTTCGCCTTGGCCACCCAAATGTAACTTCATCAGCAATAGTGTCAGCCACAAAGTACCTTGCTTGCAGTAGACAACATTCTTGAAAACTCAACTGTATATAAACCTAAAGCCGGAAATGGCTCGATGTAGATAGCAAGCATTCTAAATTTCCAAATTATCAAAGGACGAATACCTCTCGGGAAATTGAAAGACAATACCAACTTTTTCAGGAGATAGCTGTTCAGGCAATTGGTTTGGATTTCCATCATTCCCATATCTTTGAACACAAATCGAACCTGACGTTGGTTTGCTTATCCCTGAAAGAAGCTACAAAAAATAAAAACACAAAATTACAAATTACAAGAAGGACCAAAACACCATTTCCAATTCAATTAACGGCAGTTATAAACCTGCAAAAGAGTAGTTTTTCCACTCCCACTTTGACCAAAAATCAAGCCAAAACTACATCAATCAGAGCAAGAAGAATAAGATTCATACAGCAAAACACGTCATTTAATTAATTAAAGAATTAAATCATTACCTTCTCTCTGGAAGCGAAAAGGTAACTTTATTTAAGAGATTAAGCTCAGTCCCTGGAGGTCTATAGCTAACATCCTTAACCTGCAATTAACACTTGATGATTTTAATTAATCCTACAGTGATTAACTATTAAAAAAAAGCATACAGGAATCATCAGCAGCAGCTGCTGCTGATGATTAGGGGAAAAAAACAGAGAATTAATTACTCGCCTCAAAGCAAGAGCAGCCGCAGTAGATTTTGTGATTTTGTGGAATTCTAATAAAATCGAGTTTAGGTGAGGCTCGTTGTGGTGATAATCGAAGTCGCTTGTGATTAATTGAGGACTGAACTGTTGATAAAGAGGAAGTTGTCATATCAGAGGCGGGAGTTTCGGTTCAGATACAGGGACTGAACTGAGTGGCGGTGGCTTACACTGTATTGTTGAATAGATAGATATTGAAAAACATGCATAACCTTTCATGAATTACCAAAATTATTTAGCAACTAAAGATATAAAATTTATTTATATTTTTTAATATTATTATATTTTAGGATCCTCCATGATCCATTCTTATCATTGTTTTTTACAAATTTAAATAATTAAATACTTTTTTTATGGATCATCCATGAGTTATTTATTTTTATCATATATGGTATTGTAATGATAATTACTTTTCAAAGTATTTTTGTTTAAAAATATATTAAAATAGTATTTTTTTTTATTTTAAAACAATTATTTTTTATATCATCACATCAAAATAATCTAAAAATATAAATAAATAATTTAAAATAAAAAAAATATTTTTTTCAAAAAAAAATTTGAAACATAAAAATAAACAAGCTCTTAAAAAACATCATCATACCAATTGCACAACAATTCTACTATAGTGGATAAATCTCCCATCAATTAATTGTTATTTGTGATTCATTAAGAGAAGTCTATGTATAAATGTATTTCTCTTGGAAATTTGTTTAAATTAGTTAATAAGCACTTTTGATGTCAAATTAAAAGTGAGATTTACTCATTTTTTGAACTAAAATTTTGTTGGAATTTAATCTCTAACATATGTTTTTTTAACATAAAATATTAACATGATTTAAATAAATTATGGGAGAATGAGAAAATGATCTTAAAAAACTTTAGGTTGGCATGCTTTGATGAAATCCAAAACCCTCTAAAGAATTTTATTCCACTTTGGAACAAACACAAAAATTTCCTAGTGTTTATAAAAATAGGTAATTGAAAAATTAAAATTGAACTCAAAAACACCTAAGCTTTTAAAGATGAGATGTTCTAACAAAGTGTGCTTCAGGATTAAAATTAAAATTTTAACAAAGTGTGCACGCCGGCTCAGCTTGGGCATAAGGTGAGTTTGAGTAAATTGTAAAATAATATTTTGGACCATAAAATTTTATTTTTCCAAATGAAATTTAAACTTGGGCCAGGCCAGCTCATGGATGTTATCATAACTCAATTTTAGCACTCTTAAATTTTTTTATGTAACTTTTTTTTTCTTTTTTAAAAGATTTAAAAATCCAAAAAGATAATAAATCCAAAATCCAAAAAAACTATTTAGGACACAAATAGATAAGCTTTCAAGTTGCAACATGTCAAAATGCCAGAAGGTTAGTAAGATTGGAATGTTATTGATAAGATCTGTTTAATTAAGGACTTAGTTGAAGCAAAATTAAGTTTGAAAATCAATTTAGCCAAAATTAGAATAATTAATTAAATTCAAGGGCTTAATTAAAATTTCAATGGCTTTGATTGACTTAATTAAGGATTTAATTGAAGCAAAATTAAGTTTGAAAGTCAATTTGACCAAAATTGAAAGAATTAATTAAGTTTAAGGGTTTTAATTAAACTTTTATTGGTTTAATTAACTTAATTAAGGACTTAATTGAAGCAAAATTAAGTTTGAAAGTCAATTTGACCAAAATTAGAAGAATTAATTAAGTTTAAGGGCTTAATTAAACTTTTAATGGGTTTAATTTATTTAATTAAAGAATTAATTGAAAGAAAATTAAGTTTAAAGGCCTAATTAATGTCAATTTGCAATACTTAGAAGATCAGGGACCCGATTAAACTTTGAAGAGCCTAATTGGTATAATCAAGGGCTTAATTGAAAAGAATTAAAAGTTTAAAGGGTCAATTGAAGATGAGATTAAAAATATACAATACCAATGACAATGTTAAAAAGGCACTAAAGTCAAGGATCTAATTAAAACATTCTAAGGGTGAAATTGAAAAAATTCCCAAAAATTAGGTTTAATTAAAGGATTAATTAAAAAAAACTTGAAAGAGTAAGAATTAAATTAAAGAAGGTATTGTAGATGAAAAGTTGTTTATTTTTTAAAGAGAAACTATAAATGAGACGTTCTTCAACTACTATTCATTTTTTTATTTATTTTAACTCGAAAAAGTTGTTTATTTTTAAAAGAGAAACTATAAATGAGACATTATTCAACTACTATTCATTTTCTTATTTATTTTAACTCGAAAAAGTTGTTTGAGTTGTCATGTTTCAACTCAATTTTATCCTTCATTCTCTCACCAAAATACCTTAAAATTCTCCTAAAATAAAATAATGATTTCTCTCAACAAGATCCAACCATCGGCAATCAATTATTTAATCTCCAAAGACCCTAAAAATACTACTATGACCAATCTTAATCACAACTCACGGAGAACATATCTGAGTTGTACTTTTCTAGACTCCTTTACACCTTTATCCCTTAATTAATCAAGATCATAGGTGTCCAGATCAATAACCATGATGTTCTTGCCTAATTCCTACCACTTAATCCTTTTCCTTTGCCCCCTAAAGTCAAAGAGCAATCATAACAAACTCATGCTTCAACGACCAAAATTTTTTAGATGGTATAGTTAACTATTTTGATATCTAAAAAATAAGATAATATTTCTTTCTTAGCTGTAATCAATTGTTATTCTTTTGTTTAGAACATCAAGGGCTGAGGAGATTCTATCAACTTACAAGCCCTAAAACCTTTTCAAGCAAATTCAAAGCCTAAGTTTTTATTTTTAGCTAAAGACATGTATGTCAAACACACACTAACATTTTTTTTGAGCCTTGTATTCATGTTTTTTTATAGGTGTTTTGCTAAATGCAACCTTAGTAAAAATTTAGATTTTCAAAGGGATATTTTTGCAATTAATTTTGATTTTTTTCAAATTGTTTTACCCTTTTATATTTAACATTTAGGATTGTAAATTTATATATTAGACGCTTTTGCAAAATTAAATAAACTAATTTAAAAAAAAACAACAAAAATAAGTTGGTTACACGCGATATTGATTTTGTTCATGTAAATATATTTAATTTATTAATAAAAAATTATTTATCTTTAATATTCATCAAATATTTGATTAATGAATCTAAAGTACAGATAAAGTTATTGAGACAAAATGCTTTGCAAAAAAAATTATAAAATTGTTAGTCCCGGTCACGCTTTCTCGAGACCTGTAAAAGTCTGGGTGCGATCCAACAGCCCGATCGCTGGATACGGGCTTTTTGAGCTGTTAATTTGGTCCGACGCGAACCAGCTTGCTCCGAGCCCCTAGTCGCGCTTCCTAAACCGCCGCCCCTTTGCGAAGATGCTTGAACTGCCTGGAAGCCTCGCGTTGCTCTCCCCATGGGTGCCTTGGAAGCGGTTATAGCAATTGCGCGTGCATGGGCTCACGGGTGCGATCATATCAACACTAATGCACCGGATCCTATCAAAAACTCCGCAGTTAAACATGCTTTGGCAGGAGTAGTACTAGGATTGGTGATCTCCTGGGAAGTCCTCGTGTTGCACCACTCTTCTTTACCCGTTTCTCTTGTGGCTCCCATCGCCACCCCTTCTTTCTTTTTCTTTCTCTTGCCCCCCTTTCCTTTCCCACGTGACGTTCTTACCTGTCGAGGATAGGAGAATGAGGTTTCCCTCGAGAAAAGCAAAGGAAAGTGTAGAAGACACAGGGCTCCAAGGCAAGGACTACAAGATCTAAAGATCCGGCGGTTGGAGTAGCGATTCCATGGCTACTCCAAGGAAAACGGACTCCATAAGCCCTTGTAAGGGTCTAGGCGTGATCCAATGGCTAGATTGCAGGTTACGAGCCTTTTGAGCTGCCGTTCTGGTTTGGTGCAAACCGGCCCGCTCTGGGCCCCGGTTGCCCTTCCCAAGGCCACCGCTCCTTGTTGCAGTGCTTGAGCCGCCTGATAGCCTCTCGTCGCTCTCCCTACAGGCGTCTTCGAAGCATTTATAGTAATTGCACGTGCATGAACTCATAGGTGCGATTATACTAGCACTAATACACCATATCCCATCAGAACTCTACGGTTAAACGTGCTTAGGCGAGAGTAGTACTAGGATGGGTGACCTCTTGGGAAGCCCACGTGTTGAACCTGTCTTTTTTGCTCGTTTCCCATGTGGTTCCCCTCATGACCCCGTTGTCCATTTTCCTTCTCCTGCCCCCCTTTCCTTTCCCGAACACTGGTATTCCCGCCTGTCGAGGATATTGTCCATTTTCCTTCTCCTGCCCCCCTTTCCTTTCCCGAACACTGGTATTCCCGCCTGTCGAGGATAGGAGAACGAGGTTTCCATCGAGAAGAGTAAGGGAAGGCACAAAAGACTTAGGGTCGCGGGACGAGGATTGTAGGATCTAAAGATCTGAAGGTCATAATAGTGATTTCATGGCAACTCCATGGAAAACAAACTCTGAAAGCTCTTATAAAAGTCTAGGCGCGATTCAACGACCGAATAGCAGGTTACAGGCCTTTTGAGCCGTTGTTCTGGTCCGATGCGAACCGGCCCGCTCCGGGGCCCTGGTCACGCTTCCCCTGGTCGCCGCCCCTTTGCGGCGGTGCTTTAATCATCTGACAGCCTCTCATCGCTCTCCCCGCTGGTGCCTTCGAAGCATTTATAACAATTGCACATGCATGGACTCACGGGTGCGATCATACCAGCACTAAAGCACCAGATCCAATCAGAACTCCATAGTTAAACACGTTTGGGCGAGAGCAGTATTAGGATCAGTGACTTCCTGGGAAGTCCTCATGTTGCACTCCTCTTTTTTGCCCGTTTCTTGTAAGGCTCCCCTCGCGACCCCCTTTTCCTTTTTCCTTCTCATGCCCTCATTTGCTTTCCCACGCGGCGTTTCTACCTGCCAAGGATAGAAGAACAAGGTTTCCCTTGAGAAGAGCGATGGAAGGCACAGAAGACACGGGGCCTAGAGGCGAGGACTGCAGGATCTAAAGATCTAGTGGTCGGAGTAGCGATTCCACGGCTACTCCAAGGAAAACAGGCTTTGAAAGCTCTTGTAATGGTCTGAGCATGATCCAACAGCTGGATCGCAAGTTACGGGCCTTTTGAGCCGCTGTTCTAGTCCGACACAAACCGGCCTGCTCTGGGGCCCCAGTCGCGCTTCTCCAGGCCGCCACCTCTTTGCGGCAGTGCGTGAACCACCTGGTAGCCTCACTTCGCTCTACCCGCAGGCGCCTTTGAAGAGCATATAGTAATTGTGGGTGCATGGACTCACAGGTGCGATCTTACTAGCACTAATGCACCGGATCTCATCAGAACTCCGTAGTCGAACGCGCTTGCACGAAAGGAGTATTAGGATGTGTGACATCCTTAGAAGTCCTCGTGTTGCACCCCTCCTATTTGCTCATTTCTCGTGCGGCTCCCCTCGCGATCCCTTCTTCCTTTTTCCTTTTCTTGCCCCCCTTTCCTTTCCTGCGCGGCATTTTCTCCTATCGAGGATAAGAGAACGAGGTTTCCCTTGAAAAGAGCAAGGGAATACGTAGAAGACTCAGGGCCATGGGGTGAGGACTGCAATCTAGCGGTTGGAGTAGCGATTCCACGGCTACTCCAAGGAAAACGGACTGCGAGAGCTCTTGTAATGGTCTAAACCCGATCTAACGGCCGAATCGCAGGTTATGGGCCTTTTGAGCCACCATTCTAGTCTGGTGCGAACCGACACGGTCCGAGATCCCAATCGTGCTTCCCTAGGCCGTCACCCCTTTACGACGGTGTTTCAACTGCCTTGAAGCCTCCCGCAAGTGCCTTCAAAGCACTTATAGCAATTGGACGTGCATGGACTTATGGGTGCAATCTTACCAGTACTAATGTGTGGATCCTATTAGAACTCCACAGTTAAATGCGATTGGGCGGGAGTATTACGAGGATAGGTGACCTCCTGGGAAGTCCTCGTGTTGCACCCCTCTTTTTTGCCCGTTTCCCGTGCGGCTCCCCTCGCGACCCTCTATTCCTTTTTCCTTCTCTTGCCCCCTTTCCTTTCCCGCTCAGCGTCATCGCCTGCCGAAGATAGAAGAATGAGGTTTCCCTCGAGAAGAGTGAGGTAAGGCACAGAAGACTCAAGGCCTCATAGTTAGGACTGCAGGATCTAAAGATCTAGTGGTCGGAGTAGCGATTCCATGGCCACTTCAAGAAAAACAGACTCCAGAAGCTTCTGTAAAAGTCTGAGCGCGATTCAACTGTCGGATCGCAGGTTACAGGCCTTTTGAGCCGTCGTTTTGGTTCAATGTGAACCGACCTGCTCCAGGGCCCCAGTTGTGCTTCCTCAGGCCGCCGCAAAGATGCGGCGGTGCGTGAACCACCTGGCAACCTCCCGTCGCTCTCCTCGTAGGTACCTTCAAAGCGGTTATAGCAATTGCGCGTGCTTGGACTCACAGGTGCGATCATACCGGCACTAATGCATCGGATCCCATCAGAACTCCGCAGTTAAACGTGCTTGGGCGAGAGTAGTACTAGGATGGGTGACCTTATTGGATGTCCTTGTGTTGCACCCCTCCTTTTTTCCCATTTCTCGTGCGGCTCCAATCGCTACACCTTAGATTTCAATTGTATTCAAGTATTGGTTTTTGGTCAATGCTTTATTGAGAAAGGATATTAATTAGAGTTGTCAAACCTGATATATATTTTGTTCTTTTCTTTATGAAAGGAAACAATTTTCATATAAGCTGAGGTTTAAGGGATACCTAAAACTAACATGTAGGTGTTTATGAGATGACATATATATTGAAGTGACCCACATGAGAATTTCATATGGAGAGATCATATGTGTCTATTGAAATGTTCATGTGATTGTTGTGTAAGTGATCCTTAGACTTGAGATCACTAAATTATTTTATATAAAGAATGTTATGTTTTGATCATGCTACACGCTGTCGTAATTAAGGATAACAAACGAGTAGATATTGAGTATAACATGAATTACATAAATGTATTTTAATAATCAAAAGAGGATTTATCACTTTATGTGAATTAGAGAAAATGTTTCATATGTTCTAAAATATTATTGATTGTAAATCCTTGCATAAGGTGGAATGAGATCTGAAGAGAGTTTCAAATCTTATTAAAAAAATCAATAATTTTGTCATTTATAGAGTTTTCATGTTTCTCTATAAATAAAATGACATGCCTTTTATTTTTTGTACAATACAATGGTACGCAATACATAACACCTAAAGACATAGGAGTCCCTCTCTTCTAAAAGAAAAGTCCAAATACTTGAATAACTTATGCCCTATGCTTTATAATAATCTAACCTTAGAGTAATTATTTAAAATCATAAATAATATTTAATCTAGATAACCTTTGTATAAATCTTAAATAATTCTAAATCTTTGTAACAATATCTTGGATCCACCAATTTTTTTTTATTTTTTAAAAATGTGTGTATCTTTATGTTGGGCAATGCAAATGTGTTTCGACATGTTCCTACTTTATTTGTGTATCCCTATGTTGGGTAGTAGATATGGATGATTGTTGGTGATGTGAGTTGTCTAACAAAAGAAAAGGAAAGAAAGAAAATTTGGTATGCATTTATGCTTGGTGTGGACTCGATGACCTCTTATGAAGTGAGGCCGGGAGTTATTGTTGAGAAATGAGAGGTAAATTTTGCTTCTAGATAGTAGAAACTACCCCATTTGTAAAATGGATCGTATACAATTAGTTTGATCATTTCTGAATCTTTGGCCAAGTTATTTCTAAATTATACATCAATCATCCATGATTGATGCTGCTTACATATTTCTCTTCAAGGAATGTCACTTTATCTTCTACGCTATTCATTTTTTATCCGATAATTACCTTTTTTATGCCAATAAACACAAATATAGCATAATAAAAATGTAATGATTTTTTTTTTATTTTTAAGTAAGTGTAGATATTCGGGTCAATTTATACGAACCTCGACTAATCTTCTAAAGCCCTGAAGTTAACAACCAGATAAACCTCCAGTGGCACTGAAGTATGTGGCACTCAAATTGATGATTTCTAGAAAATAAACTCAGAGTCTGACCAGTTAAGTTATATCCCTTAAAATTAATTTATTAAGATTTTAATACAATTTGTTTTATAGTGTTGATATTCTATTAATTATTTTTTGAGTTTGACTTTAAAGTAGTAAATTAGATATTTGCTAACACCCCCTCCATATGAGAAACACATTCAACCTTCAAAAGTGACCTCTATAAGGCTTAGGTGTTTTTTTGAATTTTCGTTCTAAATGTATTTTATAAATATTTAATTTTTTTTTTATAATTTTAGATAATTTTAATATAAAAAATAATTTTTAAAAATAAAAATAATATGAAAAATCTTAACCTCAATTAAGTTCTCAAATAATATTTAGTCTTAATGGGTCTTTAACGTTTTGGTTAAATAGTCTTCACCATCTCTTTCTCGAGAAAAAAAAAATCTAACACCGACACATTTCTTTGTTTTATTTTCTTTGCGAGAAGAAAATCAAACACTGACACATTCCAAGTTGAATACTACTTTTTCATAAAAGTAAAAACGGCATCATTTAGAAGAAAAATTGAAATTTCAAAAACTTGTGGAGTATACATAAAAAAACTCGAAGGAGACAACCTCTTTGTGGGAACTCAATGAAGGACGACTTTTTTAAGGTTTGTGCTTTATTCATCAAGTAATTCACTAGGATTTCCTAGCATTATTAAAATAAATTAAAGAGGTCCCTCCACCGGGCAATAGCGCCGCGCTAGTGGTTGTTGAGGCGTTGCCAAATCACGTGACACGATCATCCACTGTACGTGCAAATAAAACACCTATTTTTTACACTTGAGGTCTTGACCCAGTAGTTGAAGAGACTTGTTCCATTTTTCTGCATTCTAGGTTCAAACCTCATCGTACACGTCTATTACTCCCGTGATATCTTACATGCTCACTGGGTTTGCAGGATATTCAGTGAGCCGTGAAATTAGTCGTGGTGCGCGCAAGCTGGCCTGGACACTCACGTAAATAAAAAAAAAAAAACCTATTTTTCAAATAAAAATAGTTAAATTAATTAGATTTTAAGTTTATTTTTTAATAATTATAAATTCAAGTTTTAGAATTAAAAACTATTATTAATTTCAGAATTTATAAAATTAATCAAAATACATCTAAATTAATCCAAATATTAAAATTAAAAAAAAAAAAAAACGAAAACACCCCTTGTTTATCTTAAGATGGTGAGAAGGATGGTTTCTTTCTTTTACAAATCTAATAAAAATGAAAATTTTGCTGGGACACACAGCACAGCACAGCACAGAACCGAAATAAAAAGAAGACAACTCCACTTGTGACAGACGGACAGACACAGCTCTAGCGTTCATTCATTTGACGAGACTTCTCTCTTTTGTCTTTCACTTCATTCAATTAGTTTCGTGACAGGTACCATCATCTCTGTGATAGAGAATTCTTTTCTTACTTTTTAACGTGAATTATGTGTATTTTTGATGATGAATTATTTTGTTGTTATTTTAATTAACAGGATTTCTTTCGAAATTCAAGTTTGGATTGGAGAATGGGAAGTGGGGCAAATAAAGTGTTGCTTACTTCAAATGGAGATGAGATTTCACAGAATATTGCCTTTCATTTGGTTAAACAAGGATGCAGGTTAAGAATATGTTTCGTTCTTTCTTTCAAGTTTTATAGTTTGGAAGCCAAAGGGAATGTTACCAAATGATGGTTTCAATCTTTGAATTCTACTTTCTTACGTTTATTTTTTTTTCCTTCATGAAATCTAAAGTACTAATAGTTCCCTTCAAGGAATCTTTTCACTTGTTCTTTCAACAAAAACGGAATCTTTGCGGGCTACAATTGACAGTTTTTTTTTTTTTTTTTTTATTATGCTTACAAAAGCAGAGGAAGGACATTTTATTCTTAGGAAAAGACTGAAAGTTATGGTTAAGATGTTTGTGTTCTTTATTTTAGTACAATCTGACAGTCAACTACATTGATTGTTTTATTGAATAATATGTTATTTGGTGATGTATGATCAGATTGGTTTTGATGGGAAATGAGAAGGTTTTAAGGAGTATCGGCGAGAAGATAACAGGTGCAATAAAAGGTGCTTTTCCAGTGGAGGCAGTTGAAATGGATATGGAAGAGGAAAGGGAGGCAAGTTTTGATGAGGCAGTGGATAAGGCATGTATAATTTTTGGAAATTTAGATGCTTTTGTGCATTGCTATACATATGAAGGTAATTTTCTGTCTCTCTCTCTGATGTTTATCCACACTGTAGATAATACTTTTATCTTGTTTGGTTGATAAACTGGGTATTGGCTCTTGATCTAGTCTAATCCTTGCTTCCATAGAATTTCCTATTCCACTAGATGGAATTTGAACCATAATATCCTAGTTTTCTGGGTGTTACTTGTGGAGTTTTTTAATTTAAAGGTTGTAAGTTTTATTTTTTGTTCCGTCATCATTCATGATTGAAGTGATTGACAACATTTTTTTTTCTTGGTTGTTGAATGATATTTGACTGTGACAATAATTTGGAACTTTATTGTAATCGCCCATAGCTAAAATACTAAGGCACTAGTTGGTATTGGATTGTTTCATTAAATTTTGTTTAGGAAACTGGATTTCTTTTGGTTAAACCTGCCTTTGAGAATAGATTTTAGTTTTGATTCATCACCAAAAGTCAGCAGATTTTGGACCGTTTCTTCTTTCTTCCACGTTCACTTTGAATGCAACTGCAACTGCAACTCAATACTAAATGGATTCTAAAAGTACTGGTGAAACAATACTGAAACTGATGTCCTGTTCTCTTTTGAACTCCAAGTGTTTATTGGATTATGTGCAGTTATTAAAGGAATTGACAAAGATTAATGGCAACATTGGAAAGGACTTTAGAGCAGAATGATTACACTCAAACATCGGAGAATCAAGCTGAACAATATGCAGACTACAATTTTTTGCATCACTCAGCCTGCTATTTTGGTGGCGCAATAATCATTCAATTAATTTATTCAGAAGTTGAAGAGGAATATAAGTACATGGGTCATAATGTTTAGAAAGGAACAAACATTTGCCAGAATTGAATTGGAGCAATGGTTTCCTTTTCCCTTGCCATTAATTTAATTAGATCTATGCTGTTTTCTCTTTGAACTGGAAGATAGATGTGAGATTCTTCAACTCTGCATGCAGTAGACATGTACAGATCGATGGTGCTGGCAGTAGTTTTGGTATCTAGAATAGTCACAATTCATAAGTAGGATAGTCATTATTCAGGGTGGCAGGAACGACAGTTACAATGAGTTTGAAGCATGAGAAATACGAGGGTGGAGCAATAAGCTGCTAGACACACTTCTTATATTTGGGAAAATATTGGCACTTTGCATGGCGAAAATCTAGAAATGAAAAATTGCCGGCAAATTCTACCAGTAACTCATACAAAGTTGAACACAAGCTCACTTAATTTTCTCATCACTCCTCATCCATAATGCACAAAGGAACACACTCACATACATAATGTAGCATTCATATTTGGAGCATTCTTATGCAAGTTATGCTAGTATATAGTGTCCAAAGTGCGGGAAATTATTAGATACTAACAATGGATCACTCGCCCACTCGCATAAACATGGGACGCACCATGGTAGCCATCTACAGACCCCACTTTCATGTGAGTGGATGAGTATTACTTCAGGAGCAGTGAATAATTACTCTTAAAGTGCTCCCTTATAGTGTTGGTCACAGCAATTGGCTTATAGCTCAATGCTACTCTTACTAAGGAAAAGGGATGAGGTCTCGACTTCAAGTCCCACCTTTGCCAGTCATCTCTAATATTTAAAAAAATGTTAGTTACAAGACGCAACTGGTGGAGGAAGCATAAACTTCTAGTCTAATTGGCTCTCATACTATCGTTTGCAATTTGGCTTCATGGTTGGCTCAATCTCTAATGTCATTGGTGGTGACACCAACTCTACAAAGTAAAGACAGGTTTTGGTTGAACTTGCTCCCTATAGCCAGTGGTGACAGTGTAAATTCAACAATTTAACCAAGTTGCAGCAAATCGATTAAGAACCTCTTTGGACAAAGTTTTATATTATCTTCACATCCAGCTGTGCCTTGGGAACCAAATTTTTGTCACCAACTTATGTTAGTATAGAATACTTGGTTCATATGTCCTTGCCGTCCAAAATATGAGACTTCCATGTATGGGAGTTGAGTTGGGAGGGGTGTTCTATGCACGAGTTTGTAAGATGGGTGCTCACTTTCCATATAAGAGTTATAGGCAATGAGAGTCCTGGTGTGTTTGTGAGAATTTTGTGTATGATCTTTGTATTGTGCTCGGACTATTATAAACAAGTGCTTTATATTTTGCGGAGTTTTGTTGTTTCTTGCTTTATATTTTTACTGGGAATACATGTTTATTATCTCCTAAAAAACATGCAATTTGAGAAATTATCAAATGTTTATTCTCCTTTATAGCATGTTTTTCTTGTGTTTCATTAGTAGGCCCGCTCTTGTAACCCTATATCTCCATCCTGTAATTTGGTAGAAGTAGGTAGCTTAACCTCCAGGCTGTGCCTTTGGGACTCTCTTCTTTGCCTATTTCAGTGCTACATAAATAGTGGCTTCTTTATTGGAGTGGAAATGATTCCGGGATAGCAAATGTGAGGCTTAAGCGCACATTTTTGTTTTTATTTTTTCATTTCCAATCACACTATCAGTTTTATAAATTTGTTATGGTTAGATTTATGAAGTGCAGTTAGAGCTTGGAAACAAGAAAGAGGATTTATTACTTCGAATTTTGTGCTATAGGAAAGATGCAAGAACCTTTGCAAGTAACAGAAAGTGAGTTTAAAAAGACGGTGAAAATAAATTTTATGTCTCCATGGTTTCTGCTGAAGGCTGTTGGAAAGAAAATGCGGGGCTATAATTCAGGAGGCTCCATCGTATTCTTAACCTCAATAATTGGTGCTGAGAGAGGGCTATATCAAGGGGCAGCTGCATATGGTTCATGTTCAGCAGGAATACAGCAATTAGTTAGAGTAAGTAAATGCGTTGGTATTTAATCATATTTATTTTTGTGTCTTCACAGTTATGCTAGGGTCCTGGGCCATGCACCAATGCTCATTACTGGAAGGATAAAAGTGTTACTGCGTTAGGATGATTAAGACCAGCACTGCTGGTTGAGGTTGTAAGGCAAGAGATTATGGAACTAAATTTCATAGAGTACTATGTGTTTGATGATAATGATGGCCAATTTCATATCTGTGTTTTTTTTATAAGATCAGTTAGATTGGTTTATCAAATGAATAATTGATCGAAGAAGCGTCCTGTTAGTACAAATGGATTGATTTAGTTTCTGTAACTTTGTTCTGGATAGCAAAATGGGTTTATTTGGCAAGCTGTCCTGAACAATCCCTTTTAAATGGTAAAACGGAATTCTTTAAGTTGGACATGAGTACTTAGGAAAAATGGCATCCACTTTGTCAGTTTAGGTTCAAGATCATGAATGTACCTCGTCTGTCCTCTTCTGAATATGCGTGCAAGTCATGCGAAGTGAAGTTACCTCTTTCAAGCATCTTTTGAGTTCAATCTTGAGTAATGGCGTGGAGCATAGATGGTTTGCATTTCATCACACTGTCGATGCATTGTTATTTTTTTCATATCATGAAAGAGCAGAAATTATTAACACTGACATTTCTGGTTACTGCTTCCAGCATTCAGCCATGGAGACAGGGAAGTACAAGATCAGGGTTAATGCAATCGCGCGTGGTTTGCATCTAGAAGATGCATATCCTGTGTCAGAAGGGAGGGAGAGGGCTGAGAAGGTGGTGAAAGAGGCGGTGCCAATGCAGAGATGGCTTGATGTAAAAAAGGATATTGCATCAACCGTCATCTATTTAATAAGTGACGGTTCAAGATACATGACTGGGACAACCATTTTTCTTGACGGGGGCCAGTCCT
This sequence comes from Populus alba, assembly GCF_005239225.2. NCBI lineage: Eukaryota > Viridiplantae > Streptophyta > Magnoliopsida > Malpighiales > Salicaceae > Populus > Populus alba. Next base: position 8,814,365 of record NC_133300.1, on the reverse strand, counting down.
TGGCTAGGCCTAGGATGCGCTCATACATGTAGGACTTGTTTCTGGTGCAAAATCTGGATCAAGAAGAGAATCATGTGTTGATCCAGACAATCAGTGAAGCAGCTGGTCATTTATGTGTCTTGTCCGATCGAGTTTGATCTCCAGGTAATATGGACTTCTAAGTATATTCGGAACTACTCTCATTCTTCACCTTAATTCATTAGCAAGTGCCATTTGCGTCACATCTCTTACTCTTCTCTCCAGGCCACCTAATAAACTTGAAATAAAATAGCATAAAACGGATCAAAGACACAACTTTTTCTTTCTTTTTTCTTTTATGGTTCTGCCTCCACGGATGCCTTAACAGGCAACTCTGCGAAATATCAACTGAGAAAACTGACTGTGCTTTGTTAATAGAGAGAGCTCCATTCAACCATCGAGAATTGTTTAGATCATTAATGCACAGGTCAAGTTGGGACAGAATTTTGAATTGTTTAGATCATTCCCAGCTTTTTTCCGGGGATTTCACGAGTGTCTCAAGGTGAGTACTCACTTTGAGATTTACTTTTCCGGCAGTCCATCAACCGGGAATTGGAACCCGCGGTGATCTTTGTCATCTGTCCTCAAATCTCACTTCTTCAAAATAACGGCTGGTTGGCTATCTAATGTTCAATGTACGGTCAGAGTTTGGAATGATTAAGGTTAGACTAATTTTGTGCCACCCTCTGGAAATTTCAACTGTCCGTTGAATAGGCAGTGGTGGTACTGTTCATAAGCATTAAGGTCAGACTAACAAAGAGCATCTTCTGTATGTATAAATGATGACAATCTCTGAAATCGAGAGCCAGCGAAGAAGGTAAGCGCTACTCCATTTCTCCATACAGATGAATTACTGGCTTCAATCAACCTCTAACAAAACAAAAACTTAGCAGCAATTATCCTCTGCTATCACGCATGGACATTGATGTCATGATAACATGCGATATTGCAGAAACACAAGCAACGTTGCTGTACAGCACATAGTGGAAATTCCAAACCTCATCCGCACGTCCTTGTGATTTCGTGCTTCATTTAAATTAGTATGGAATCAATTACGCCACACAATGTTATCGATGACATGCTTTAAAATGAGTATGAACTCTAATTTAAAGAATGGAATGCTGCTGATAACTAATATGATTTAATAGAATAGATATATTTTATGTTATAATATCTAAATTGAAATATATTTTATGAAAGGATAATATCTATACTAAAAATATTATCGGGTTAAGTCAAGCTACATATAATTGTTTTAATATTTAGAGGATCATGAAACGTTATTAGATGATGCACTTGATCTTCAATTATAAATCAATTAATTATTGAATTGATAATAAGTTAAATTGTTTAATTTATTTAATTCTAGTTTATTTATGATTATAATTTATATTTTGGCCAACATATTGGAAAGTAATGTGTCAAACATATTAAAAACTATTGGTTAAAAATTAAATTATAATGATAAATCAAATATGATTTGATTGCAAAAAACTTTTAGAAACTGAAGACTAGAATGTAATTAATACAAGTGATCTCAATTCTAAACCTAAAAAATCAAGTAAAGGGACTTGGATTAAATAAAATTAAAAAATTATCCTAAAATAAATAGAATATTACGACTCATATTTTATGTGAAAAAAATGAATTGTACAGATAATATAGGTTATAGTACAAAGAAACACTTGAAAACATAAAAAGAAAAAGTTAGTACCCAAAGAGTACATAGCGATCCCTCTATCCTAAAAAGGTTTTAAAATTATTGGTTCATGTAGAAAGATGGCTATTTACAACAAGTATTAAGACTAATCTTTAGCCTTGATAATCCTAGATTGTTTAATGAGATATTTGAAACTCTAAAAAAAAATTAAAAATTATAATTTTCGTTTTGTTTATATGTTTTAAGCAATAATCAAGCCTAAAAATCTTGATACTTGCCTCTTTCTATGTTTTTTTTAGTTTAAAAATAATTGATTGATATTTATCATAAATAAAGTACTTCACATAATATTTAAATTAATGCTCAATTTTAGCAGAGCTGTTACATTATATGAAAGTTAACTATTTATTTGTCAATTATTATTACCTAATTTGCAAAACGAATAAAATTCTCATGATTATTCATTGAAAATAATTTTTTTATTTTTCTCCTTTTATTTTCTTATAGACTTTTGACATGATTTTATCACATTAATTGGTTTCTTTTTTCATGCAATCACATACAAAATATTGAGATATTATTTTCACTTTGTTTTTATTAAAACTTTATTTTGAGATTATAACATGTTTTAGCTCTAAAAAGTTAGATCCTCCTTGCAGTCCTTTTAGTCAGTTCCGATTCGGGCTTTATTTAAAAAATAGTGTTTATGATTAAGCAATATTATTTTGGCTTTTTAAGTATACAATTTAATGATCGTATCTATTTTTTTCTGAATTTTTTTAATTGTTTATATTGTTGTTATTATTTATATAAAAAAATATTCTAATTATATTAAATCCTAGATCAAGAGTTGAGATGAACTTCGTTTTACTCGGGTGAATTTAAAATCTCATTGTTTTATTATTTCTTTTTAAATGTCAAATCAATATCATTCTTTGAAATTATTTCTTAAAAACAATCAAACTAAATTTTAACTACTCGGTATATAGAAGCTGGGCTAAAAGACCACCATCATGTTTATGCTCTACCAGGTTTAATGAAACCAATAATAAAAAAAAACTGTGGGCAGCGAACAACAATCTAGTATTCACTGTTAGAACAAAACCAGAACAGCTAGTTTGGTTTAATAATTTGTGCTGTCCCAAGTAACAGGTAATGTCAAAATGAGGGCAATATTGCACGCCGCAACAGGAGGGTTTGATTTCTGAATCTCATGCTACGAAAATGACCTTTAATTACATATAGGATGAGCCGCGTAGATACTGCATCCATTCCATATGTTTTTTATGGAAGCAGAAAGAGTCACGGGCCCTCCAAGGCTGCACTGTTACTAGATCTCTGTGTTCATGTTCATATTAGCAACAAACCGTTGGGGTTATTAATGATAAATCATGAAGATTAATCAAATCACATGATTTCATACATGCTAGATGGCATGGGGCCGCGTTGTGGCAGGTATATAGAGTAAATATACTGTATTAAAATATTAAAATTTTTTAATCAAAACTAGAATAAATAATAAAAATTAAAAATATAATCGGAGCTAATGCTTTATAAGATAAAAAATTATGTTGGTGATAAAAAATTTAGAGACTTGAATAAAATGAGTTGTAGCAATCTAATACAGTATTTTTTGAGGAAAATTACAATATTTTCCTATATAATTTGACTTTTTGCTACACGATTTAGTTTTTCTGTTAATAAAAAGAAAAAAAAATTACAAAGCTAAATTATTAACTAGTTCAATATATATATATAAAAATCGATAAAATTTTAGAAAAAATCATAACAAACAAAAACGAAAGAAAAAAATCATGTAGAAAAATACTGTAGTAATCCATAGTGTTTGTAAGGAAAACTACAGTTGTAAATTATAATTCTCTACCAATTTAATATCAAATAAATAAATAGACAGATAATATTAGAAAAAATCATTAAAAAAAAACAATATAGAGAAACATTATAGTAATTTAAAGTGTTTTAAAGAAAAAAAACCTATAAAGCTAAATTTTCAATCAACTCAATATTAAAAAAAATTAATAAATATAATTTAAAAAAAAATCATTAAAAAAACCATGTAAAAAACACTGTAATACTATAATGTAATTCTTTACCAGTTTAATATAAAAAAATAAATACAACAGATAATAATGGAAAAAATTATTAAAAATAATAATAATGGAGGGAACACTGAAGTACCCGCGCGCGATTAATAAGAGTTTTGTAAATGTAGCGGCAGCTAGATGCATGCACCACGAGGGAAATTGAATCACTTTCATGGAAACTACGGGGGCAGCATGCGCAGACAGCAACCTTCTGCACCCAGCATGCATACAAAAGCCTAAATAATGTTCTAACACGTGTGTTTTCTTGCACTAATCAATCCCGCCAGCCGCTGCTAAGATATATATTCGGATTTAATTAGATTAAATTTATTTTTCTAGTGATTAAAAGACACTATTCCACATCAGATATTGCATTTACAAAACTTATTTTGGGATGCTCTCACTCCTAAATTTGAATTAAGAAACTTGATCATCAAATTGCTTGCTACATTAGTTTGTTAAAGAACATTTTGCATTTTATACGTGACATCCAAAAAGATATTTTTTTATTTTATTAATGTAAACGTTCAAATCATTTTAAGTATAGCTTGATTAATTTTATGGACTCTAAAATTAATTATTATATAAATTTTTAGTGAATATTATATTAGCAAACATATAACTTAAACTTAAAACCATAAAATTAAAAAACAAATCTTTTTCATGCACGTGGATGCAAAGTACTATAGTTGAACGAAACTTGGTTTAAAATTTAAATCGAATGATAAAAAAATAATATGGGTAGGTCAAGATATTCTTTCAAATAATTAAATATTTATCATACAAATTAATTGTCTTATTCATAATGATGAAGCCGCCTTCATTTTCCACCTTACTTTTCCTAATCAACCAGCTAATGAAGCAGCGTAATTTCTTTTCACCTTGGAAGAATTTCGTGCCGCTTACGACACCATTATTTTTAAATACTACTTGGATTTTTCTCTTATTTCAATGTATTAATTGATTGAAGGTGTAATTTTGTGGATTCTAGCCACCAAGCCGCCTCTCCTTTTTATATTAGCTCTCAACCCTTTTAGACCTACCCTTTTTCTTTCTTTCACTAGCTCCTTCTTTTCTTCCTTTAACTTCTTTATAAACACTGGTTTTTCCATGGAAAAGTTCCAAATTTTATTTCCTTATGCGTCGACAAGATCATCAGACCATCCTGTCTCTTCAAGTATGACAGATAATTCTCATAATCTTAGTGATTTTAAAGCTGACAGTACTTCAGGTGGGTTCTTGGGATCGAAGAAAGAAAATTATCATCTAGTACCAAGAACATCATCCGAAATTAATAAAGACCTTAACTCACAAGGTGCAAGCTTTGGTATTGGGTCTCCAACAGAGCTAAAAGCAGCCAAAAAGAAAGGGGAGAAGAAGGTTAGAAAGCCCAGGTATGCTTTTCAAACGAGGAGTCAAGTTGATATACTTGATGATGGTTATCGGTGGAGGAAGTATGGACAGAAGGCAGTGAAGAACAACAAATTTCCGAGGTACTATTGCTCTCCAAATTAACTTCCTTAGATAATTTCCCTTTTATTTTTATTTATTTATTTATTTATGTTAAGACTACATATGTATGCCTGCGCATCCAAGTTATCGCTATCAATTCCATTCTGCGGCTTGGCAGAGAAGCAAAGTCCTTCTGGATCTCCCACTCGATATGGTCAGAAAGTGTATGGGGAAAATCTTCCTTTCAGATTAGGGTTATGGATTTGAAACCTGCATGAATTCATTAGTATTCACGTTGAGAAAAATATCCTCTTATAATTAATCCTTCGAAGAGTGAAAATGTTGATTTCTTCTGGTCCTTTTTAGTGATTAGTTTGGTTTAGGGTTTCTCCTTCCTTTTGCCGAGTCGTCCTCTTCCCTCTCTCTTAAATATCATCCTTGCAAGACGAGAGGAATTGAATAATCAAAACGAATCTCAGGGGTTGCAGATTTCTTTCGTTTTAACCAAACCTACTTTCTTTCGACGTATGGATATTTCTTGATTTGTGGTAAATCTAGTAGAAGAATGCCTTTCATTGATGTGTCTCTACATGCATTTGCACAGTTTCTCGAGTGAAAGATGTTTATCAAACCCCATGAAGAGTTTTGATCAACAGTCATGAAGAAGGTCGTCTGTGAAACTTAAACCAAATCTTGTGTTAATAAACGTAAGCTTACATCCATTCTTACCTAATCTTGAAATGAAACTAAGCTGGCACAATCAAGAGTAAAGGAACTTAGCTCCTCCAGGATATTTATAGAGATGCATGAAGCAAATAATAGTAACAAATCATGATGGAGACGAGGTAATGTCAGGCACCTACAACTTTAAATCTTCAAACAATTTTAAGTTGTTAGATTGAATGGATAGAGAGATGAAATCTATACTTTAGGACCTCGACTAACACCTACGCCAAGATCTTATGTTAGATTACTTATTACTAGGTGCACATATTTCTTTCTTTCTTCATCCTTTTGTGTCGCTCGTTTGAATAATTACATGAACCGTACCTTTAATGCGGCAGGGTTTGATTTCAAGTCTCGATAGATTCCACTAATTACTTTACTGCTCTAAATAACTAAGCAACTTTACTTTGTTACACCTTGAAATAAAACCATACCATAATTGAAGAGTTGCTTTAATTAGAATATAACGTTTAGAACCGAAAAATAAGGTTGAGCTGGGTGCATCAATCTTTGGTTTTTTCAGAAGTTTGTTTTTTAGCTGGTTACAAACTAAAGAAAGTCTTAAACCCGAACTCACTTGGAAAGAGATCGAGGGTATGCACGCTAGTTATCTCAATTTGGCTCTATATTTATTTATTTATTTCTTCAACAACTCTTTATTATAACATCAGCATGAACCATTTGAAGAAATGTGTACTGACTGTAATTTCTCATTTCCAGGAGCTATTACCGATGCACTTATCAAGGGTGCACTGTAAAAAAGCAAGTCCAACGCCTAACCAAAGATGAGGGCGTTGTCGTGACCACTTACGAAGGGATGCATAACCATCCTATAGAGAAGTCAAATGATAATTTTGAACATATATTAAGCCAGATGCAAATCTACACTCCCTTTTGAAGTGATCAAGGTTAAAATCATGTCTGCTTTTGTAAGGAAAAAACACATATATAGATAATTTAGTAAGGAGTGTACTTTCCATATGCTAATAAGGTTGTAATGGCTGAAGATCATAATTAAAAGTTTTGTAATTATGCTCTTTAGCTGATGAATGTATTGTGATTGATAAGTTTCTTGTATCTTCTCTTTTTTCTTTTACATTGGTGGGATTGTATGATGTATAAATTAAGTTCTAGTGGGCTCATCATCTTTGGTTACTCGTACTTTATCTCTTCCTTCATGTTTCTTTCCTTTTTGTGTTGATGGTTTTGGAATTTAACCTAAAAATAAAGAAAAAAATCATTGTCTTAGTGCTGGGGATTCACTTGTTTATTTGATACAAAATCATTATAGGTCTTTTTTTTTTATATAATAATTAATTACTATATAACAAAAGTAAAATACACACATTCAATTAGTCTATGAATTTCCCATCATGCTGTCATATTATCTTTTTTTTTTTTTTTTTTTTTATCCCCTTTAACAATCTTTTTGCTAGTGAGTATATATAATTTAGCAATTTTAGTATAACTTTGAATTTGAATATTTGATTTCTTCTAACTTTTTATAGTAGTCAACTTCAAACTCATTAAAAATCATTTTTTTAACACAAACCCCATTGTTATATGCTTTTCTACCTTGAACATAGTTTTTAGTATAAAAAACATGTCCATTGATGAAATATTTGTTATAGCACTTCACCTTTTTTTCATTACCCAGACTTAGTAAATTCAAAGTAACACTGACATTCCATCTCAATAGATAAACCTAGTACACAAATTACATTGATCTCCATCATAGTTAACAAGAAATGTGTATTGAAATTAAGCATCTCGAGAGATAAGAGTAATTAAATAGTTCTTAATTGTGTTCTGAATCACGTGAAAAATCATTCATCTTGTAATAAAAAGATTTGTGATTCAATTAGCTGTGAGTTTCGGGACAATAAAAATTAATGATATTGCCTATTAAGAGTTCAAATCCTTATCTTTTATCCTCTATTTTATCCTCCTAATCTCGTTTTATATTTTAAATTCACAGTATGTTTTGGAGATGAAACTAAACTCTTTTTTTTTTTTTTAATTATAGTTCCTATTTCTTCATCTAATTAATGTTTTCCTCCCTAAATTTTTTTTTTTTTTTCATTTTGAATGTGGGGTAAAAAGTCAATAATGATTGCTACTCCCTATTTACAATTCTTATAGTGAAAATTTATTGAAAAATGCATTTTCTCCTGACTTTATATAATGGGTTATTATTCTCTGGTAAAAGGCATCATGTTGGACTAAGAGTAAAAAAAAAAAAGTCAACACTTAGTTTTAAGGTAACTAGAAACTCTAATAGGTATTTAGAGTTCTAGGTAAGGGACTAGTTATATTAAAAGAAAAATAAACATTACCCTAAAACATTTCACATGAGATAAATTGTGTTATACTTGTCTTTAATGATAAAAATATTTATTGTGCTCTTGTTAAAATTGGTATAAATTGGTGTGTGCATATTTGATTAAAACACAAAGGATCATTAAACCTAAGACAATTATTTAGAACATAGGTGTCATAGAATCGGGAGGATGGTGAATGACAAATAAAGTTTGAGCTCGTTTTTTATGTTATGCCTAAAATAGATCTGGCACCATTTATATTCAATAGGCTTTTTTGGAGTCACATTGGCCTAACCTAAGTTCACTTATCCTTGTCACATAAAAAATTATAAAAAATATGCACACATTGACATCAATAAAAAGAAAAAAATATATATTTATAAACAAAGATAATTAATTATTTTTTTCATAAATATTATCACTACGAGAGTTACTCCGCCACTAGGTTGATGGTTTATTGTATGAAAGAGAAGTGAATAAAAAGAACCTTTCAACTCACTTATCAATTCAAATTTATGAAAGAAATAATATATATTTATAATTTTGAATAAAAATGATTTTTTTTTTTCAACTTTTCAAGGACAAGACCATTGAGTGATCATACTATCCTCATGTTGAACCAAAATCAATAAAAAAAATATTTTGTTTTGTTTTGTTTTTTGTAATAATAAGCAAATAGCAAAGTGTATAAAGAAATGTGAGTAGTTGTTTTCTTGTATAATGTTATTTGGTTAGCGTGATCTTAACTTGTTAGGATATTTTAGAATGGTTTTTATTTTTCCTTTGGTATAACGAATCCATTAATTACTAGAGAATCTCTACGAGGTTAGTTTTATGTATTCATGTTGTCTTTAAATTTACATGGAGAGTCCTTAATTATTTCTCATTTTTCTGGTGGTTAATAATTAAGGTTTATTCGATTCTTTGATTTTTTAGATTTAAAACTTGGTGTGATCATTACTTAAGACAAATTTTGTTTTCAATATATCAAATGCGAATGAGAGTGAAATATTAAAATCATTTGAAAAAAATATATATTTAATTTTTAATGTCATGAAAACTGTCAAAAATACATTTTATCTTCAAATAAGAAAAAAGGTCCACCTATAACAACATATATATTAATAATTAATCCCAGTTCTTATTGGCTTGTAGAGCATAGCTATTTTGGCAATGAGAGGTGTATCTTAATTGATCAGGTCCTGGGTTTGTTCCTTGAAGATTACTAATTCGAGTCCCACAAACCTCAAAACCATTGAAGACTTACATGGTCATTAACTTCAGAGCCCGTGAGATTAATTGATGTGTGCGCATAAGCTAGCCTAACAAACAGAAACTAAATCTTTCAAATTTCATTAGTGTTTGTGTGTGTATATATTATTATAAAATCACCAATATATTATTTCATTTGTGTTTGTGTGTGTAATATAAAATCACCAATAATTTAAAACTATTTGATTGACTATTATAAATTTAATACAATATCAACATCAAAACTTTTAATTGGCTATGCAAATTCGAAATTTGCTTAAAAATAAAATAATAAAAATAAATAATACTAAATATGAAAATAACAAAATTAAATCAAAACCAAGTTTTAAAAAATATATGATATTTAATAATATTGATTTTCACTGCATAATTAAACGTAATATTGTTGTTTTAAAAGAAAATCATTTAATTATATAGTTTTGTTTTATATTATAGTTAACACATTAACTATACATTCATATGCATTATAATAAAGTGAAGCTCTCTTTCCCCCTTTTCTTTTTCTCCTTTTCTTCTGAAAGAGAGACATGAGAATTTCTTTTCAATTCCTAAATATGCAAATTTTGCATTATTATTGCTTCTAGGGCTATTCTGACATGTTTCCTTTGGGCATATATATACGTTATTAACAAGTTAATTTGTGGAAGATATACTTATTGAGTTACAAGAGCAGCCGTAGGGATTTTTTTTAACCATGAATATTTGAAAGGTCAAAATAACCTTTAATTCGAGATTTTTAGCCATCCTTTTCTATCCATTAATAACGATAAAGATCTCTCTGTATCAATGCACTAATTCGTAAAATATATATATATATATATATATATATAAGCATATATATATATATATATATATATATATATATAAGCACGTGTGTCTAATTATTTTTCTCCGATGGTGGGCGTGTACAGTAATTCATAATGCAAGAGGTTTGGCTGAAAGGCAGACAAGTCATCAAAATTCATCTAATTATTCCCAACAGCGAAATAATTTTGATTTCTTTGACTGCAAAAACAGAATAAAATATGCCAGTCCACCTGACTTGACTGCTTGCTCTGTTCATCTACTCTCTTTCCAATCTGCATATTCTTCACGCATTCCTCTTTCTTTTTTTTAACCTTAGTTCCGGCCTTCTACATGATTGTGAATATTCTTTTTAAATGTGATAATACTTATTTTTTAAAATAATTTTTATTTGAAAATACATTAACATATTCTTTTTATTTTTAAAGCATAAATTAATTAAAATAAAAAAATTAAAATTTGCAAAAATATTTTTGAAAAGTAAAAACAATCTGGATGTTTTTCTTCCGATGGTTACCTGGTTCTTTCAGTTCAGTATTCCACTAGTAACGATAAAGCCATCCAAATATCGATGCCCTGCACCTCCAAGAAGCATGCAAATAATTGGATTCCAGGTGAAAGACGTTAAAATTGGCAATCAAGCGGCCCCGCCCTTTACTTGATGATTTTGTTGTCTCAATATTATAAAATCAAAGGAGCTGCTGCAGTCAATTCGTCACCTTAAATTATGCTCTCTACATGATTTGTGCATCTTGTTGCATCCCATTTTGATCCATCCAATTCTGCTTGGAGGATAAGTTTTTTGTTTGGATTCTAAAGAAACCAACAATGACTCCAATGGAATGTTTCCTGTGAGTCCATTCGGTGATGCTTCCTCGAAATGGGTCCTCATCCACCCCTCCAATACTGCAGATGGACTTTCTGGCAACAAGATTCTATTTATCTTGCTACCAGTAAAGTCATCGTTTTCCTTCAACCATGAACACAGCAGATGGACTTTTTGGCAAAGTTATAGAATATTTTTGAGTGAACCTCCATATTTCACACAGCTTATTTGAATAGATTTCAAGTGTTGACTGGGGCTAGGTTCTGATCATTACATGGTAAGCACTTACGCAACTGAGCTATGGATGTCCAAATCAGAAGACAACCCCCGAAAAACAAGTTACGAAAACAAAACACATATAGTCCTTATAAAACACAGCTGCGATTGACCAACTATATATCGATGTCATATCTTGGAACAAATAAGAGGAAAGTTATGGCATAGAACAGGCCACATGCATGGAGCAATGCAGGGCTAGGTTCTGATCATTACATGGTAAGCACTTACGCAACTGAGCTATGGATGTCCAAATCAGAAGACAACCCCCAAAAAACAAGTTACGAAAACAAAACAGCTATAGTCTTTATAAAACACAGCTGCGATTGACTAGCTATATATCGATGTCATATCTTGGAACAAATACGGGGAAAGTTTTGGCATAGAACAGGCCACATGCATGGAGCAATGCAGGGTGAAGGAATAAGCTTTTCATGTCAAGGCACCCTATACTCCCTTTCAATCCATATGCCAAGAGCACAAATAAAAAACTGAATTAGTTTGGTTGTGTGTGAGGCAGTAATAGCCAATACCTAATGAGCACTTTCAATTAGGGGTGTTCAAAAAAACCGACCAACCGATTAAACCGAGAAAACCGAGAAAAAATTAACCGAAAAAACCAAACCGATAGAAAAAACCGAATAAACCGATTAAAAATTTTAAAAAAATCACCCGGTCCGGTTCGGTTCCGGTTTAAAAAAACTTAAACCGATTGAACCGGACCAAACCGAACCGGTTTAATTAAATCTAAAAAAATATATTAAAAAAAAAATCATAAACCTAAATAATAAATACCCTTCCCTTTTCCCCAAAACCTTTCCACTTTCCCCAAAACCTTTCCACCCCGCTCACTCTTCCCCTTCCCTTTTCCCCAAAACCAGCCCACTCACCCTCCCACTTCTCTTTTCCCCCTTCCAGCGATTGAGCCCTGTAGATACTCAGAATCAAGAGTCATGGCTATGTGAACTAAAGAAGGCTCGCAGGAGGAGACTAACCGGCCATTGCTTGTTAAAACAGGACAGTCTCTCCCGTTACGATACTCCGGCGCTTCAGCGAATCGATACCCGTTGAGCACTTCAACTGCACCGCTATTCCCCTCCCTCGACGGTATTGAACGAATGTCGGAGCAAAGTAAAGGGAAAAGAACAACAACGATGAAGAATAAAACGCCGGCGTGTAGCCGGAAATGAACCATCTGGGCTAGGCTTTTTTAAAGAGAACAAGCAAGGAGGGGCAGTGATTGTGATTCAGCCAAGTTTTCTTTTATTTAATTAGTTTCGGTTTTTCTGGTTTCTAAGGCTAAAAAACCGACCCGAACCGAACAAAACCGGTTCGGTTTGAACCGGTTTTCGGTTCGGTTCGGGTTATATTAACAAGAAATGGTATTTTCCGGTTCGGTTGAATTTTTATGTTAAAACCGAACCGAACCGGACCGTGAACACCCCTACTTTCAATGATACAAGCATCCCCTTCCCTTATAAGAGGTCTCAGGGTTGATGCCTCTCCCTGGTACACTGAAAATAAATCAACAGAAGAAATATACTGATGATCCTCTGGTAAGCAGAATTGTCAAAATCTAATGAGAGTTTTGGAAGTCATCAAATAAATGGTGAAGCCGAACAAAAACAGAACTTCCATTACCAATATCATCAGTTTGGTAGATACATATCAACATACTAAAGGCCGCCAGAAAGGATAAAACAAAATCAAGTTTGGACTCTCTGAACATCAATTCTTGACTTTAACCAAACCATCATATTCATTGAATTAAAAGGAAATATTAGCAACTCTATACGGTGTAAGACAATAGTGCTAGTCCTCCTTGGGGATGTCCTTTCGAGGGACCTTCGATTCCAGTTCCTTAGGTGATGCCTCTTTTGAAGCCCTGAAATAAGATACATCAACAACCTACTCTTAAGTACTAAAACATGGAGGAAAAGACTCCTATCAACATAGTATACATAAGCCAAGCAATAAGCACATAACAAGTAAACAGGTGGATAATCTCAAAGCAAGATTTTCTTCATTAAACAATAACAACAACACCTGATTTAATAATACAATTTTGTAGCTGTCCAGATTTCTTATAAACAAATCCTATAAATGGGTTTTGCTTTTGGTCATGAATTCATATCAACGTTTTAAACTCCTTTGTGGCGAAACAATCTAGTTGAGATTCAAAGACAAAATTGATCTATCACAAGAGGCCAAAATGGCAATGCATCTGCAACTGGGATCATTAGAATCTGGTATAATTCCATAATTTATGCCAAATTCCAAGCCTTCGACAAATGAAAGCCATGAGTTAAGGAATAGACCTGACAAGGCTTATTGCTGTTGATAGCCAAACCCTGCTTCGAACCCGTAAGCATCAGCTAATTTAGCATCCAAAACTTGTTCCAAGTTATAAAACCCCAAAACTAGACAATTTTTGTCAAGAAAACCCATTCTATATCTTGAAAATTAAACACTAACAAGAACAATCACACAATAATCCCAAAAGTATATTCAAGTTCTTAGAACAAAAGAATGAAAATAATTTGTTTCAGTTCATCAAATTTGTAGCAGAACAACATCCAATCTAAACATCGAGAATGCGGAGAATCTAAAAAAATTACAAAGGAAAAAAAGAACAAAATAAGCCCATCACAATCATAAATCATTCAATTCGATAAAAATTAATAATGATTATCATCACACTTTATTACAGATAGTAGAAACATCATAATCACTTTTAGTCGTACAGAGAGAGGGAGGGGAAGGTGAGAGGTTACTTGGAAGCGGCGGCGGTTTCTTCTTCGAGCCAGTGGCGGATATGCTTGACGTTGCGTCTAAAGATAGTAGCAGATTGCTTCACATCGCTCCTTAGTAAAAGAATCACAGCACTTACACCGGCAACTGTTATTATGAAGTTTGTCAATCCCATTATGCTTTTGCTTCTAAATTTCGTAATTCGAAGAAAGAGGGTTTATCGATAGCTGATGCGAGGGTTTTGCTGGGTTTCTTGTCGAGGAGGTGTGCTTGGAGAAGACGAGAGAGAGAGAGACCTTGAGCAAGCAGTTGGATGGGAGTTAGATGGGTTGAATTGGGTAGGGCCTGGTTTCAGGCCTAATAACTTATTATGTTATGGTCTGGATAATTGGGCTTCAAGTTGGCCTTACTCTCTCTCTCTCTCTCTCTATCATCATCAATATCTTACCTTAGTCCCATGTTTGTTAATTCTTTACACATTATGGAACATATTTTAATTAAAAAATTCCATTCAAAATACTGTGATGTAACTTTTTTCTCAATTTGTAGAATCTTATAATTTTATAATTGAAATGAAAGCATCGTCATGTCAAGATTTGTTGAAAAAAAGAACCTCCTATGCTTATTAGATTTTAGTTGGTGAAGAGTTTTCTATCCTATGAACCTACAAGGGTATAAAAACATATCATTGTAAAATATTTTATTACAAGATCTCTCATACAAAATATTATTTGTGAATCCATATTATGCTGCGAGGCTTTTTTTTTTTCTTTTTTAAAAATAATGTTTAGGTACGAGAATGCATTTTAAAAAAAGAAAAAAAAAGTTGTGACTTTTTTTATAATTAAATCATTATGTTATAATAAAAAAAAAAACATTAAAAAGCATTTTTCAAGAAAACTTGGTCAACTCATATGCATACTCCTCACGAAGATGAAAAGTATTTGGGTAAATGTTTTTGGTCGGAATTTATTAGTAAAATCAATAAATCATGATACATTGAATATTATTTTAATAAGAATGAATACATTCAAGTTGCATGAGATTCTCATTGTACCAAACTTATTCAAGTCAAATGCCATTAATCTTTTTCATTCAATTTAAATAGCAAATAAGATCAAAAAAGTTTTATTCGGGGTATGATAATTTTATTGCAACAAATATGATTTCTCAATAATGAAAAAAAAGTTAAAGAAACATCATATAATAATGTGAACTTCAACATCTAGCTAGGTCTACATATGATTTATAGAAAAAAAAAATTGTTATTGAAAAAGTGTATGAAAGGATATGTAGAAAATAGGTATTTTAATGGGTTTTTCAAAAATAATTTGGTATAAATACAAGAAAAAAAGGATCAATATGTGATCAAAGTCTCCATGATTGAAGAGGTTGATTTCAAAATGGTTAAAAATTTCCTAGTGATAATATGTAGCAATTTTTTAAGAAAATAGCTAAAACATAATAACATAACTTACATAAGTTTTACATGCAAAGGAAAAAATTAAAAAAGCAAGTAGGAAAGCATACAAGCTGTTGATGCTTTGAAACAAGGGAGGGAAGACATTGGGGGGGGGGGGGATGAAATCATCTCCTTCCTTTTGTGTAGTTGTTTGCATCATAAGTGATAAGAACATTCTTGCTATAAAGGTCCAAAGAGTTGGAATCAAGTCTCAGTCATAAAGCAACACTTCGGCACACTATGAAAAAACAGATTTGAAAGTTAGGGGTAGCACCATTAAAGACAACATCATTCCAATAAAGCCGAAGTTTTCATACAATGCATCGAAAAAGAACCTACCATGAGGGATTAGGCTACTTGTGTTTTACCATAAAAGACCATTGGTAGCACATATCATCAATTGATTTTGAAAAAAACATTGCTAATACCCTAATTAGAAAGGAATTTTATCTATATATTCCAAGTGAAGTGGTAGTGGATGAAGAGGTGTCTTGAAGATTCTAAGTTTTTATTGCAAAAAACGCATCTTGATTCCTGATGGGTAAGGAAGTCATACTGAAATAGAAAATCTCTTGTGGTTACTTTATCCTGAACAAGAAGCCAGAGAAATATTTATGCTTTTAGTGGGGTTTGTTTTATCCAAACTAAAGATTGGAATGGTTTGGCACCAATATAGAATAGCTAGTCCATTATTTTGGAATAAGATTTTACATTGAAAATGCCATCTGTATTGAGAGTCTAAATTTTATTATCTAGTTTAGGGTAGAAAATAGACTTGAAATCCAATAAGGATGATAAAAGTGATAATTGTTCTTGTTTAAAATGAAATAGAGGCCATTGCCATTGCAAAGACCATAACCAGATACCATTGCTCCATCTGCCCATATCAGCCACCAAAGCAAATTTAGAGGAAGATAAAAGATATAGCCCTATGGAAAGCTGTTTTAAGAGGATAATCTTCAATCTAGTTGTCTAGCCAAAAATATGTTAATTTGTCATTGCCCACAATGAATTTACAGTGATTCATGAAGACGTGATGATCTTCGTTTGAACAATATATTTAATATCCCTCTAGATCTTGGAGGGTTGGTTGTTAAAAGTTGGGATCTCATTCTTATAAGCTAGATTATACGTAGAAAAGATAACTGTTTTTCATAAACCTGAACCCAGGGAAAAGAGTCTCCAAATCCATTTTAGCAGCAAGGCTTTATTTTTCTACATAAAAGAGCCTATATCGAGGCCTCATTGATTATTGTCGAACATCACTAATCTCTATTAAATATTTTAGAAAAAAACTCTACTTAGTACATCCACACCACAAGAAACGTTATTGGATTGATGAAAGTAATTTGCCTACTCCTTTTGGCATCATGAATACAAATATAAAATAGATAGGCAGGGAATTGAGAATGCTTTTGATGAGACAAAGACACCCAACCATGCTTAATAATCTCCCTTTCCACTAATTAGGCCTTTTATGAAACTTCTTTATCACTAGTTTTCATGTAGAGATACGAGATGAATTGGCCTTTATTAGCACGCCATGATAATTGCATGGGAGGGAGTCAAATATACAAAAAATAGTTTTTGCCAAACTCAAACACAAATGGTCTTCTACATTTATACCAATAATGAAGTTTTTATGAAAGTTTATGTGAAGGCCTGAACTAAGAGCAAACCATCTTAGAATTCTTTTGACTTGAATTAAATGATCAATATTTTTCGAGATGAATATTAACATGTCATCTCATATTATAAGTGGATAAGGAAAATTCTTGATGTGAACTCAGCCCCTTGAGAATGTTCCCCATAAATGCCCTATGAAAAAGGACTAAGAGACCCTTAATAACTATGTTAAACAAATAAAGGGATATCAAGTCTCTTTGACACAATCCTTACCAAACATAGAATTCTTTTGAAGATGATCCATTGATGAGGACCGAGAGTTTTAAGGAAGAAAGACATTCATAAATCATGTTTCTCCATTTCCTACCAAACCCCATATAGCCTATGATATCATCATCCAGGTAATCTCAAGAGACTGAGTCAAAGGCTTTATAGAAATCAATCTTGAAAATCAGACCTATTACTTTTTTTTTTAATCACTTACTAGCTCATTTGCAATCATGAAGCCATCTATAATGTTGTGGTTTGTTATGAAAACTGATTGGTTAATGCTAATGATGTCTTGCATAACAGTCTTCAATCTGGACGTAAATTTTTTAGCAATGATCTTATAGATCCCATGAATCATACTGATGGGCCAAAATTCTTTAAACTCAGTGGGTTCTATTGTCTTAAGAAGGAAAGTTATATAAGTCGTATTGATTCTTTTGAGCAATCTTCCTATTTTGAAGAAGCTTAACATGATATCGAGGATGTCTTGAGCAATAATATGTAGAATTTGAAGTTGAACTATCTAGTCCAGGACACTTTAAAACATCACAATCCTATATACTACGCTTCATTTCTTCCATTGTGATTTCCTGCTCAAGCCATTTAGAGTATTCTTTAGAGAGGCATTTGAAACTCAAAGGATTTAACTGGGTTTTTTTTTTAGAGGGGAAATCATACATCATTGAGAAATATTCTACTACAACCTTTATAATACCCTGCAGAGAATCAAAAGTGTTGCCATTATAATAAATTTGTAGGATAGATGATTCAACCTTCTTGGAATTAGCTATTAAATGAAAAAAACTTGTTAATTCTATCACCCAATATATAATAGGTTATTTGCAAGTTTTTGATCTATCGAATAATTAAGCGATTGATCATTGACTGAAGTCTGACCAACTATTCCTTGTATGATCAATCATTTTATATATTAAACATTCCTTCCATCCAACAAAAAAAAGCTATACTATGAGAACTTAATCTTCAATAAAAACAAATAGCAGCCTCATAAAATCCAGTGGAGTGTAGGGAAACCAAGATCTTCAACCTAAAAAAAAGGTTATCTGCTCTAAGCAATACCACACATAAAGAGGATATTTATTTTTAAAATTAAAGAGAATTGTAGGTCATTCAAAGGTACTAGATATTAAAAAAAAAATCAAGTAAATAAATAAAATATATTAATAGTATTGGAGAGAAAGATAAATACAATTGAAGCAAATAAATATATATGGGGCTAGAATATAATTTATAGTAGTTGTATAATTCTATTTATATTGGTACAAATTTTGAATTCTATATAAACATGTAAATCTAATTTTATATATATATGTATATATATTATGTTATTAAATAAGAAGGCATATTGAATCATAATACAAACTATTTTTTTTTATTGACTTTCACATAAATCCTATATTAGCTTGTTACTCTAATTAGTTATTTTGTTAAGGATTTTCGTGCAAATATCATAAAGCTTTTTAGTTGTTTATGTATGTTCAAACTTACATGATTGATGTGACTCTTCATCACCTAGTTGACTGCTAGTAGTTCAAAATTCTTCTAATTTAGTCAATTTTAGTATTGGAGAGAAAGATAAATACAATTGAAGCAAATAAATATATATGGGACTAGAATATAATTTATAGTAGTTGTATAATTCTATTTATATTGGTACAAAATTTGAATTCTATATAAACATGTAAATCTAATTTTATATATATATGTATATATATTATGTTATTAAATAAGAAGGCATATTGAATCATAATACAAACTATTTTTTTTATTGACTTTCACGTAAATCCTATGTTAATTTGTTACTCTAATTAGTTATTTTGTTAAGGATTTTCGTGCAAATATCATAAAGCTTTTTAGTTGTTTATGTATGTTCAAACTTACATGATTGATGTGACTCTTCATCACCTAGTTGACTGCTAGTAGATCAAAATTCTTCTAATTTAGTCAATTTTATTGTTCATGATTAATTTCTACTTTCTTTTCAAATATATGTTTAATTTTGCTTAAACAATTCTCCCATATTCCTTTATTTCTAAAAAAAAAATATAAATATTTATCTATCATATTAATACTAAAACTGATCAATTGAATTGCACATTTGATACTTTGGCAAGAGATAATGTTCATTACAAAACTATTGATGATATTTTAAAATGTGTTTATTATATATGTCAATTCTTTAAGCCAGTCAATTGAATTTAAAACTACACATGTTTTAAGTTTGTATTAGTCAATTTTCTGGTAGTGTAGCTTTTAGGAGCGTAATCTAATTTTTTCAAGTTGCTCTTGATTCATCATCTTCTATATAATTCAATCCCTAATTGTTTTTTTAGAATCCCAAAAACTTCTTCACATAGGACCAATCAATAACCTAAACACTCTCCTTCTTAAATATTACTAAAATGACATACTTAAGCTTTGTTCCAATAAAATCTATAATCATAAACCACTATGAGAACTATATAGACTATTTGCCTCATGTTAATTAATCCACATTTAACATTACAAAGAACACATAGGAGGAGCGCCTTGGTATATATTTCAAAAAAGTACCAAGAAAAAAGAGAGGATAATCACTTAGTTCTAGACATTGAAATGGAAAGAATTTTCCTCTTAGCTCCTTTTGATATTGTGTTTTAAATAGGGGTTGCATAAATTTTGAATTTTTTATGTTTAAAATTATATTTTTTTATATTTTCGGATCGTTTTGATATTCTGTATTAAAAATAATTTTTTAAAAAATAATAATAAAATATTATTTTGATTCATTTCCTAGCGAAAAATATTTTGAAAAGCAACCGTTACTATACTTCCAAACACTCCCAAGACAACCACTTGAATCTAAACACCTAGAAGAAAACTATTCCAGTATGGCCGAGTGTTGCCATGTTAATTGCATAAGATGGTTGGAAAGATTATCACACTATTTTGTTTAACAATGGAAGTGTCAAAAGAGTTTTAATATTGGAGGCCAAAACATTATATGACTTGTGGTTTGCAATAACCCAGTTTTTAATGAACTATTCAAAACCAAAAAAGATCAAATATTCAAGTAATAAATCTCTAAACAATTCTAAATCTATCTAATAGAATTTTAAGAATTCCAGAATAATTTTATTTTATAGTTTTTCCTGCATGTATAATAATTAGGAATTCAATATGAAGAGTTCGAAAAACAATGAGGAACAACAATTAGTGTGGGCTATTTTGATCAGCATTTCTTCGAATATTATTGAGAAGAGATTAATTAATAAATCGTTAATTAAAATGGTTAAATATTTATGATCGATAGACTTGGTAGTTAAGTATCTATGACGATCTAGCCGGCATTTTCATGCATATGTATAATTCAAAAGGTTCCACTTGTGATAGTGTTTGAACGAGGGACTTGACAATTGGGTGGATTATCTTATCCTTGGTGACTGTTCAAAAACGATATTGAAACTTTATCCTTGTCTCTAGTAGCAGCACATCTCATCAAGTTCCATTTTACGATAAGTTTCCTTTTAAATATACAGAATGCATTGCCATTGATTAGAGTATGTTTGGCAGTGTGATAGCGGTTTTTTTTTAAATAGCTTTTCGTGCCGAAATATATGCCAATGATTTTTTTTATTTTTTAAAAATTATTTTTGACATCAACACATCAAAACAATCTAAAAAATACAAACCCCGCTCAATTTTAACATAAAAATTTTTTTTTTAAATTGGATGAAACACCGTTTGGAACGCAATGCAAAACGGTGTCTATAACAGAAGAACTGTCCATCCATTTACTATTTATTGGGTTAAAATGAAAAATGTTTGAGCGTCAATAATTTTAAATGCTGGGTGGAACTTATCTCAACATGCAGCGAGTATTATTTTTCATTACTTGAGTTCCAGAGTGCACGCAAGTTTGTTCACAACATGCTTGTATCTATTTCGTCTTTCTATCTGCAATTCTTTTTCGTACAATACGTAATCTGTAATCCAAATCAGAGGGAAAGTGCTGAAAAAGACATACCTCACTCGTAGAGAATAGTTTAATTTTATTCTAACCGTACAACAATTTGGAATTTCTAATGTACATGTATATAAGACAATGAAATTAAGAAAAGGAAAATGAACCCTTACATACTCATGTTGTCCGAATATGCCTTGCGAATAAACAAAATGAGAAACATAATTGACGCAATATATAGGTGCAATAATCTTAGCCATTAACACTTCAAAGCCACTTTAAATGTCCAAGTTGATCGTGAAGATACAGTATCAAATCTTTACCTTATTCTCGAATCTCGATGACTAAGAAATTATTTTTAAAAAATGAAAAACGGATGTTTCTTTTATCTTATTTTCTTGAAAAGAGAATTATGGAATTGTTAGCCAGGATTTGATTCTGCTGAGCTTTATCCCATCAAGGGAACCCCTTTGAAGTCTCCGAAAGTGCTTCTTGCGATTGATGGTACACCACCTTGGGCCAAAAGCTGAAGTACACCTAAACCTCACCAAAGTAAAGCATTATTCTTGTTTATTCTCCAAAATGGACATTTTATGAGCGATATGTGCGGCCTGATGCCGAAGTGCTTACTGCTAGACCGGGGAATGACTTAATTTGAATTCTAAACAAGGGCAAACAACGTAGAAAGAAAACAAGCAGATTATTCTACCTTATGTGATGATCCACTATATATGCTGCCTAATTGATAAGAGCACTTAGTCTCCCGGAGACAAATTCCCTTAACGCGCGTGTGTGTAGGGTAGGAATTCCCAACCCCTATAAAATATATGATAGAACTCCAATCTTTCGGCAGTGGTAATTAAAAATTACGTTTTTTTTTTTGCTTCTGGGGAGCATAAAGAGTAATGAATTCTCCGTATCTTGTAAAGCAGTTTAACTAATAATTGGAATATATCTTACCCATAATTTAGTACCCTATGAGTTCTAGATTTAAAGGAGATTATGCTTTCAAGATATTTACCCGAGGGGCCATGCACATTCCGGACTTTTCATGTCTAGCTATCGATCTGTAACCCTCCAACACAAGAAAAAAGTAGCCAATGCCACTATTATATATACACACCCTCTCTTTCCACTGAAATAATCAGACAATTTGGATTTACTGCTAGCTTAAGCTGAAGTTCAAGAAACATGGAGTCCACCCGCAAGCGCAGAGGGTTCATGAAGGGAAAGTTGATGCGTTTCTATCGATCATCTTCGAAGCCTTCCTCAAATGTACAGTACAGCAGCAAGGTTAAGCCAAACCAGACTTCCCCAACAATTGCTTCATTGGGTTACGTTGTCCACCAGGACTATACGGTGGCCCCGCAAAAGCAGAAGGTCTCATTTATAGTGCCGGCATCGGACAGCCGCCACGACAAGTTGAGCCAATTTGATAAGTTATTTGGGGTTGTTGGTGATGTAAGAATAGATACCAAGGCTACTAGCTACATCTCTTCTGTCCAAGAACGTTTCAAGCTTGAATGATCAATCAGCTCGGAAGACAAGCAGTACGTAGGGGTCAACATGTATGCATTGTTTATCTTGCCGGGAGAATATTAGCATATTAGTCATGAATTAATAAAATCTTGATCGATCTTATAATTTCATATGTGAAGATCAGAGGTGTACGTGTTGCAATTATTTAGAATGAATCCTTAATGTCTTGTTCTCTTTCTTTTCTTTTTACTAGTATCCTCGTATACTTTTAAAAAATAAAATTAGTTATGTTTAGAGTTCGTAACTATCCCTCCTAATACATATGTTTTTTAAAAATTAAACTTATATTTTTATTTTTATAAAAAATATAATAATATCTTAATTGCTAAAATTATCCTTAATATCTTAAGTCAGCTTCTCATGTATTACTAATTAAGGCTGTGGTCAATCAGAAATTTATCATAATTCATTTGACCCTTTCCTCTATGTGTTAATTTGTACAGTCGTTTAATTTGTGACTGGTGCTGTAATCCACGTGTGTCTATATATATATATATATGCTTCTCACTCTTTTTTTTTCTTTTCTTTTTTTAAAAAAAATATATATCCGTCTCTATGGAAAATTATATGGTATTGAATAATAGTAAAAACACGTTAAAACTCTTCATATATATTCTCTGATCTTCAGCCACATGAATCTAGTTAAAAATTTCTGAACACATCAATTAGTAATTGTTTCTTTATTATTAATTAATTAGGGCCGGGGTGTGTATAAATATATAAACAATCACTCTCAAGTTACACCCAGCAGATCATTTGGAATGCCCATTCACATCTTCTAACGCCAGCAAAAACTTGGACATTTTTGTATGAAATAACTGCGTTATTATTACGACATTATAACTTTTCTCAATTAAATACATAAATTTTATTCTTTTCATTTGAATACACTGATTTCTTTAGAATTTTCAATTGATCAGTACTTATACCCACTCCCTGTCAATTTTTCTATTATTCTCAGAAATAAACACATCTTTAACGAAGTGTCATTTTTCTTTAAATATTGATACTCCTACTTTTATTTTATTACAATCAAGTAAATGCGCTATGAACTTTAATAATTCTCATTTTGATACACCAACTTCTTAGTATGCCAAACAAGTATACACTTTCTTCATTTTTTTTCATTTAATTTCTAATGTGATTTCTTTTAGTAAAAATACCCTCAAATATAAGATTATTTTTAGTAAATAAAACATTTTAAATCAACATAAACCATTTAAGGCATAAACTCATTTCATCAATGGTAAATCATCTACATAAAGACTAATTAAAAACTATTTTAAAATTAATTAAAAATTAAAAATAAATTATTCATACAATCAAAATATTTATTATCTTAACGTGAAACCTCTACTCTTTTTAAATTGACTAGGTTCCTTTATTCAAATATTTTTTTTTAATGTGCTTTCCATGTCATAATAATATATGGCTTACCATTAATGAAAAAAACTCACATCTTTAGAGGATTTATTTTAACTTTCTTAGAATCATTTATTTTAATTTAATATTATTTCAGTTATCAAAGTAATATTATTGTAGAGGGTACTTTTACTAAGAAAACCCACATTATTAAATGAATAATTAATTAAAGTGCTTGATTGGAGCAATAAAAAACATTGGTGAATGAAAATGAAAAAGATTAATGTTCATGTACTTGATTGGAACAATAAAAAACGATGAAAAGCTAATAAGGATTTAGGAACAAAGAACACATCATCAACGACCTGAAAAACTGACAGAAGGTAACAAAAAATACTTGATTGAAATTTTTTGAAAAATTCAATGTTCAAATAAAAAAAAATTAAATTAAGTTCATATACTTGATGGATGAAAAGTGTAAAGTTGGTGTACTAATAATACAATTATTCCACTTATCTACATACAAGCATGTGTTTAGCTATTGTATTTTCAAGTTTTCTTTCTTTTGTTAGGCAAATCCCATGGAACTTGAAGAGAAGTACGAGCAATTAATGCATAGACCATATTAATATTAATATTCTTAGAAACATAAAGAGGAGATGCATAAAACGGCTACTCTTTTAATTTCTAGATGTGTGCTGGAAAAGTGCCCAACAGACTAGTTAATTGAAGTGCAGTGGTTAATTAATTACAAGTTATTTTAATGGTTAAATCTTTGAAATAAAAAAAATAATTATGATGTTTCAGACAAATAGAATATCCCTTCCTTGAAATGGAATTCTTGTCGAATATAATCTCAGTGGCATGCGTTGCTTTCCACCCATGAGCATAGAAAAAAAACGAGATAGATAGATAGAATGATAGATAGATAGATAGAAAAAAAAAAAAATCTTGGAATCCAACATGACTTCACATGAGATGACAATTGATATTAACATTAACAAATATATAAAAATAAGTAGGGTTTTTCCTAGCTCCTTCCCTATCAAAAAAAAAAAAAAAAAACTCTTTCTATTTCTTTTATTTATTTTGATCTTTATTTTAATTTTGTTCTTAAAATTTTTCTTCAATTTTAATTTAAATCTTTTGTAGCCTAATTTCATAAGATAAATTTATAAATTAGAGTAGAAAGATAAAATTAAAAATAAGAGAATCACAATTAAAACATAGAACAAATATGTTGTCAATCTCAAATTAAGTTTTTATAATTTTTATTTCGGTATTAAATTAAGTTTGTTTTATTCATTTTTCGGTCCTTAGGTTTGACAAAGAAAAGAAAAAGCCTTTAGAAAACAGCAAATAAAAGAGAAAGTTGTCAGCCAACCACAATCCAACAACAAAATATAATTAATTTTCGTGTCAAAAGATTTAATTCGATGAGAGAATTTTGATGGTAACAGTTTTTTTCTTACAAACATAATTATAAAGGTAGATTGAGGTTTGTTTAGATTTTTCTTTTTTAATTCAGTTGGCTTTCATTTTTTGAGTGATTCTAGGGTCTTTTGAAATTGAAAAATGGTTCATGGAAGTTTTTATTCTATTGTTTAAGTGAACATGGATGGAATATGAGTTTTTAGACTAAATCTTTTTTTTATTATTATTTTCAAGCCATTATAGTAGTGGCTGAATTTTAAACAGCAACATAGTATGTGATTTTTCGTCTGGTTTAAAAAAAAAAATGACTTGTCTATTCCAAAAAAAAAAAAAAAAACCTAGGTTTAAGCTTGGGCTTTTTCTAAAGGAAATATAAACATGCGGTTGGCCAATTAGCGCCTCAAATCTTCTTTTTTTAATTATATTTTAACAAACAATTAATTACCATTTTATGTATTTTGTTTTCTTTTCATCAATATTTTTATTTAAATTTTAATTAACACCATTTCTCTCTAATCTTTTCATTTTTCTTGTTCACCATTTTTAAATAATAGTTAATTTTTTAATTACTTTGTATTTTTATAATATTTCAAAGAGATATTTTTCATGTCATTATTTAGGAGCTTGTTTGAAGTTTTAATTAACACCATATAGTTGTTGTTTTATATAGACCTCTTCACTATGGTCACCATTTAGAAAGATTGTTTTTACATCCATTCAATATATTTAAAACTTATTAATTGTTGTGATGGCTATTAACATCCATATGAAAATTATTTTTGGCATAAGTTAATATGTATCAAAATATTCAATACATGTCTTTTGTTTTAATACTTGGACAACAAGTCTTACTTTATATTTGTTAATCATTCTATCAACCTTCATCTTCCTCTTGAAAATTCATTTATAGCCAAGTGATTTACTTCTAGTTGAAAAATACATTTGTTCTCATGTATGGCTTTGCATAATGGAATCAATCTTATTATTGCTTGCCTCCTTCTAGTAGGATGTTTTAAGGCATGACATTGCTTTAAAGTAGTTTTGAGGATTACTTTGTAAAACTGGTAAGCTAGAAAATCAAGATCAAACTTTTATTTTGTTTTTTCTCTTTTACTCCTTTGTAACACCTTGAGCTTTTTTCATGCAATTTCTTCTTTAAAAGTAATCATATATGCAAAAAAATATATTAAATTCCTTTATATATATAATGGATATACTCTTACTTATACCGAGACCCTCCAATCAACATCCGAGACACAAAATTTACTTTACATACACACATCAAATATGTAAAGGGTTTTCCATTTACATCAAAGAATTTATATAGTTTTTAACAAAATTTTGGTAGAATCTTTTCTATACAAAGACCTACCTACAATTTTATCCCTCAATTAATACTTGCACAACACAACTATAATCCAAACCATATTTAGCTTATACAATCAATGCTAACAAGTAGCCTTAGGAATGCCACCCAACACAAGTCATCAATCATAATTATTTACCACATTAATACTTTTGGTGTGTTTATATTAATTTATATGATATAAGCAGTCATGTGTATATAATAACATCATAATTATTAGTAAACCATCATTGTATTTCCTAATAATTTCAAGATATTAAACATAGCATATTTATCAGCTACATGTCATAAGATGAAAATTATAAAATTATATTTATCATAAAAAGGACTACATAGTCCTAATCATGAAATCATTACTGCGATGGTAGATAAGATGGACCTGAAATACATAATGGTATAGAAAATAAATAAATATACCTTACACACATGCACTATGTTAAACCTCGGTACATCAAAATTACAATGGTTCCACTTTATTCGAATTATTTCCTTTTAACTACTACTCCATAATTTTGATTAGAAACCTTCCCTAACATTGTTTCCATTATTATGGCCAACTCAACACCACATAATTAATCCTCGTAAACACGGTCGACTTACTTTTACACCCTTAGTCTCTGCCAGTACAATTGACTTTTATTTAACACATTTAGTCTCCATTACTTTAACATAAATTAATTTGTCTATGTCCAAACAATTTTTTTTAATATGTTAATAATTAATCTTCATCCAAACAATTGACTTTAACATGTAATAATTAGTTTTTATCCAAATGGTTGACTATCTTTTAACATAATAATTAGTCTATGTCCAAACAGTTGACTATCTATTAACATATAAATAATTATTAAACATTAAATAAATAAAATAGGATAATAAAAACAAAGTCTCCATGCTAAAATTCCTTCTGTAGCCTGAATGTCCAATATTCATATATTCTTAGTAGATTTCAATCCTGACTTCAAACACGTCTTTATCTCTTGTTTGGATGAGTTACTGGACCTACCATATATGGTTGAAAGCTTGAGATGTCTAAATTCTAGCCCAATTTGAATTGAAGTACAATTCCACCTATAACTCCAAATATGTCCCAAATTATACATAAAGGTCTAGTTTCACATATTTGACAAGATTCATCTAGTAACTTCGACCCTCCAAAATA
The DNA here is from genome assembly GCF_005239225.2 of Populus alba. NCBI lineage: Eukaryota > Viridiplantae > Streptophyta > Magnoliopsida > Malpighiales > Salicaceae > Populus > Populus alba. Next base: position 8,785,969 of record NC_133300.1, on the reverse strand, counting down.
ATATGTTTATGAGATATGTTTGACCCGAAACTCTACCGCAATATAATTCTATATGTCTAGTATCCCTGTATAATCTTAGCTTGATTCAATGTACATTTTTAAATATATGATTGATCTCATAAAAATGGTTAGCATATATTTTAAAGTTAAATTTAAACTCGACCTGGTTCGTATCACCATGTATATGAGCTTGATATTCTGCCAAGCCTAGGTAAGTTGGATTATTACCCTGCTTTTAGCCATTTTAGACATGGTTTTTAAGAAAAAATAACATATATAAGATACGTTGATCCATCACTTTCTGGTAGCCTTTTTTTCAAGATTATAATTGTTATTTAAAACCAAAATTTTTTTATATTTAAAAGTTAGAAAAAGAGAACAATTTTTTATATATAAAATTATCAAAATATCTTCTTTATTTTTTTAAAGTAACAACATCTCTTTAAATACTAACATGACTCTTTGTAAAGAAAATCTTATTTTAAGAAAAATAAATCTTAATGATCCAAACTATCACTATAAATAAATATTATGTGAATATAGTATTAAAAAAACTCTTATATGAATTTGCTACAGCTTTAGCTCATGCATCAGTTAGATAAAATCATTCAATGTAGCGTAAAAAAATATTGATTTTTTTATATATATAAATTTTCTAGGTGTTGCGCAATCATAATTGTAGACATAATTTTGTGCACCTGAAATTATGAATAGATGATTTTATTAAATATATGAATAGGTACAATCTCTATGTAATATATTCTTTCCAAAGAATAAGGCAATCCTTTGATTCTTCCCTTGGATTTGATATATGGTGACTTGATTTATTTGAGTAATCAAGCCAAGATTTGTGCTTTGCAAGAACGTGAATTTGAGTGTGTATTGCGGAGCGAGATGTTGTGATTTGATGCTTTGAAGAGTACTTTGATTTGTCTTCAAAGTGTTGTTGAAGAACTCTTATGGGGCGTTTTGGCTTGATCCAACAAAGCTTCGTTCTTTGTAAACTTCGAGCGATGAAAGAGGCTTGAGAACTCTTTGAGAGAGACTTCCTTGCTTGAAGAGAGAGAGAGAGAGAGAGAGAGAGAGAGAGAGAGAGAGCTTTCTTGCTTAAAGAGCTTATTTTGAAGAAAATTTGTATCTCTAGGAATCTAATCTCTTGCCTTTAAGTTGAGGCCCTCTATTTATAGAGATCTGTAGGGGCTCTCAGGTCCTTTTCCAATGCCACATGACATAATTTTATTGGTTGGTCTTTATTAACGGGATCTTGCATTTATGACAAGATATCTTGAATATCTCATCCCATGTGTCAACTTTTTATTGGTCAAGAAATATATGAAGGCTCATTTGTTTTCCATGTCATTTATTTTAATTTTATTTTATGCTTTCTTTTAAAGAATAAAATAACACATGGCGAAATTTGATTGGTAGAAAATTTGTGTTTCTACAGATGCCCCCTCAAGACAAGTTCACTTACTTTTGGAATAAGTGGGCATGTCTCGAAAAATATGATTGAGAGGGTTTTATATTTCCGACTAAAATTTGATTTGATCATATTAGATTTTCACAACAAGCAGATAAATCTTGTTGTGAAAAATAAAATATGATAATCAAAATTGAAATTTTATGGGTAAATCTTGATTGAGATTTATCAAATCAAATGATAGAATATTCAGGTTCAATACCTTATTTGAAACTGTTGCATATCCAACCAACACTTGGACTGGGCTGTAGGAAATTTTTTTTTTACTGGAAATAGTCACTGTAACATCTTGTTGTAAAAATCTCGTTGTTGTGAATCCCATGATGCAATCCATTTGTGATTCCGAGTAGCGGTTAATGAATTATCACATATTAAAGATTTTGATTCATATTCTCTTTCTTCTCTTGATATGCGTGCAATCATTGTTTGATGAATTATTTTCTTCCTTCCCGTTCAAATGTTCTTGCCTTTAACAGTATAAGAAATTTGTTTCCTTTTCTTTTAGCTTTACCATGTGCATCCTTTGTTTCCTGAATGAATTGTCCAACGTGAATGAATTATTAAGAGAGCAAAAGAATTTCTAATACTGGTAGCCGACTTCACTTATTGAACTAGGAAAATTTTCTTCAACTAGGAAAAGTTCGCTGGCTTTTGATTATGTTAATTAAGAAAGAGTCTTCTCATCAGAGTAAGTGGCTATAAAAACCATACTTGTCCCTTCTATTTTCTTTTACAGACAGTTCGGCTTCCAATAAGCCAAGCAATCAATCTTAGGTGGCGTTCGTCATTCTCTCTTTTTTTTTTTTAGCACCAGCAAGTTGCTACTTCTCAAAGGAATCAGCCATATTATTTCCATTCAATAAGTTGCGGTCGTTCTGTGTTGTTTTAATAACCCTGGTTCCTTCAACGCACCCTCCACCAGCAGTCCTTTTGTTCCTTCATTAACTGTATAGCATCCACCTAGCAACTCAGCATCACTGACAGTCCTAGCAGGTATGCATAGCTCTCCAGTATTTGTTTTACAATTGCAGGTTTCCTTCCCTTTGTTTTTGTATATATGCAGGACACAATTCTGAGTTTATACAGGTGAAGTAATCTGTAAACTTTTAACCAAAGCTCGTAAAACAACCTTTATTATGATCAAATTATCTTAATTCGAATGTCTATGAAATTGGAAGCAACGTTTGCTGTAGGCAGATTCACATGATTATTCTTTTTTTTACCATTGTCAACACTGCAATCTCAAATTGGATTTCAACTGTGTGTATAATAAACAAACCGTGGAAGAACTTCCAAAGTTTCTAAGACTTCATGATGTGTGAGTATACGTGATCTTCCAACCAGTGGTCTAGAATTATGATTTACTTGTCCATCAGACGTGTTTACGGTGGAAGTTGCTGCAAGAGATTCAACATCCTTGTCATCAATGCTCTCTAATCATTAGCACCACAAATTATGATATACTATCAGCCCTGAATTTGATGAGTTATGATATATATGTTCTCCCGGCTCTGGATTACTTCTATGAAAGCTGCAAGTTCAAGGCGTCTTTTTTTTCATGGATCTAGAATTCATCAGACATGAAAGCCAAAGTGATTCTACCATTTCAGTTACTACAAAAGTCCATTTCATGTCAACATATACAATGTTTTTTTAAAACAAGTGTGACCTTGCACTGATTTGTCGGATCCAACGTTTCCTGCACCCATGTTCTTCATCCAGCTTCTTCTGCCATTCAAGCAATCTGGATTTATCCTTAGATTCATCAACATATGTTCTATATGATGCTCTTTCAAGTTCAATTGGTCGAAAAGACCGTACAGCTTTAAATCAAAACCATCGTAATTGATTGGAGCTCCTTATTAGCATTCTGAAGCACTTTCATATCTGTCTCCTTGTTTGCATCAATTCTAACAAGTACCTAATTTCTTGTTCAACTCTTGTATAATGTCTTTTTTTTTTTTTAATGAAGTGCATTAGTTTGCTCTCCTAATCTCAGGTGCTTATTCTTAAAGTGTGGATTGGAAATCCATTCTCTGTTTCAGATAGCAGGAGCGACAAGTCACTAACCATCCTTGTATAATCTCTTAAAGCATCGGTGACAAGAAAGATATACGTCCCTGTATAATTTTTTGTATCTATGTCCTTGCAGATTTTTCTTCAGCAAGTCCTGCTCTTAGGGCTCCTAGTAATATCTTACATGCAACGGGCCACTTTTATCTTCCTTATGAATCACTAACAAGTTGCTGCAGCAGCAACTTCTATTCGACGAGCCAGTGTGAGGCCTTCTTCTGTTGGCAGTGTAGCTTCTTCAAGTGTTTTTTGTTTTTTTTCTTCTCGTTTTACTGTCAGCACAACCTCTACCAGTCTTAGCAGGTATGCATGGGTTTCTCTCTCCCTTTTTTTTTTTTTACATACTGTTGCAGCATTATTTGGTGTCCTTATTCTTGATGCTACCACAATGCTCTGAATAACATCAATGCCAGCTTCACATGACTCCTCAACTGCATTTTTCCTAGCAAAAGGAAAGAATGTGTCGCTAGCCAAAGCAACTCACTTGACCTTATCTCCTGTTTTATACTTGTTCCTTTCCCAGCCACAATTGAAGCAATCTGCAACTGAGTCTGCAACATCATTCTAGTCAACTCAGCCTCCAACTCCATCCTTCTTTTCTCCGCCTCTAACCTTGAAGCCTTTTTTGCCTTGATCATCTCCATCTCTGTAAGGTCCAAGAAGACCTGAAAGCTCACTGCAAGATCAACAAGTCTTGGAGGTGACTCGAAGCTTATAGAGTCAGAACTTAGTGGATTGTTAGTGTCCTCACTGTCCGAAGGGACTACACTAGACACCGTTCCAGCATCACAAGCATGCTTTAAATGGTTCCCCTTGTTATGTTACTCTTTCTGGCATGAGATGTCATTGCAACTTTAAAGCCTTTGTGGTTGGAGCTGAGCACCATACATAGTTTGTCTTTGTGATGTGTATGTAATTGCATTCCGTACAGCTAGGTTCCAACCATGACTATAGTATTACAATTTTTAAGGTTGAAGATGCGAGCTCATCTACTGCCCAAAAGAAAACCCCAGCTCCTAGTTTGAAAGTTGATAGGAGACATGCTGTTTTTTTATCAAGTTCTCAGAGGAACATAGGAAGCTGCTTAATGCTTTCATCCGATAAAACCCTGGGTTGCTTAAGAAGTCTTTCTCACTCATGCTGAGGGTTCCATGTTTTGTTCACTTTGACAATAAGCGAGCCCTAAAGATTCATAATCAACTGCATATATGACGAAACCATGATTTAAAAGGGAGGCTGACTAGTCACTTTGAAGGAGAGAAATGGATTGATGCGGGTAAACTATAAAGGTTAATTGCTCCTTCATCCGAAGAATGATGATTAAGGTGATTGACGATGCTAAAGATTTTATTCATTTAGAGTCCTCACCAGCGAGCCTTAGACATAAAAAATCTTGAAATGCAGCTCAAAAAATCTGAAGCTTCTGAAGCTGAGTCATCTGGATCCATTTCCATGAGGAACAATTAATAGAGTGGCAAAGCAAGAAGAACAAGTTGGAGTCATCCCTCAAGGTGCATGATGAAAAGCTTTCTAGGAGAAAAATCGTCACCTCCTGTATTCGAGCAGAGATCACCACACTATACTCTTCCTCTGTGATAAGTGAAACTGACGCCGTTATTCTTCAAAGATTAAAAGGATTGTTGGAGACCTTGCAAAAGGCGTTAAAAGGACAAAACTGAAAACTGTAGTATGCTGATGATTTATTCTGCTTTGGAATTTTTTTTTGTAACACTAGCTTATCGACTTTATGTTGAGAATACATACTTTATGTAATATAATTCTTCTTTCTATTAATAAAGTCTATATTTTTCCTTCACCTGTGTCTTGTCACCTGATTTTCCATGTTATGATTGTGTTTTGAAGTTTTCTTATTCCTCTTTTCCCACATGAACAATCATAGTGGCTTGAATATCTTTAAAGGATGGTGTGACTGTACTTAGAATAATTTCTAAGTTGCCTATGTACCTTTATGAATAAAGGATCAAGTCAAAACGTAGTTCAAAATATATTTTTTTCAAAGAGTTTTTTTTTTTTTTTTTGCGTGACTGTACTCGGAATGAATTCCAAGTTGCTTACATACCTTTGTGGATAAAAGGATCAAGTCATAACGTAGTTCAATTTTATTTTATTTTTTGTGCCTTTCACAGTTTTATCTCGTGCGGGCCAGAAGCTATATCAGATTTCAAGCATAGTATCCTTTCAAGAATTTGCCATTAATAGGCCCAATCCTCAATCCATTCTCATCAACAATTTTGTAAGCTCCATTGGTGTAGACTTCTTGAACCATATAAGGGTCATCCCATTTAGAGAGGAACTTGCTGACGATGCGTTTTGACATGATTATCGGGCGTCGTACTGCCAAGACAAGATCCCCTTCTTGAAATGAGCTTGGTCACACCTTTTTGTTGAAAGCTCTACAGAGTCATGCTTGATAACATTCTAGTCGTTGTTGTGCCTCAAGATATTTTTCATCTAAAGCTTCAAGCTCTTCAAGGCGTAGGCGAACATTGTCTTCATTGGAAAGTCCTTCTTAGATTGCAATTCTTAAAGATGGAATTTGACATTCTAGTGGAAGAACAACTTCAACCCCATATACCAAGGAGTATGGAGTAGCTTGAGTTGGTGTTCGGAATGTAGTACGATAAGCCCATAGCACCTCCCTAATTCTCTCATGCCAGTCCTTCTTCGAGCGATTCACCACCTTCTTGAGAATGTTGCATAAAGTCTTGTTAAAGGCTTCCGTTAAACCATTAGCCGGGGCATTATACATAGAAGAGTTATGTTGTTTGAAACTGAAATGTGCACACAACTTGTTCATGGCTGTATTATAGAACTCCTTTCCATTATCGGTTATGATGTATCTTGGTACCCCATAATGGTAAATGATGTTTGTTCGGATGAAGCTTACAAGTGTCTCTTTCTTGACCTTTTTTAATGCTGCAGCTTCTGCCCACTTGAAGAAGTAATCTATTGCAGCCAGTATGTAAAGATGTCCCTCAGAGCTTTTCGGCAATGTTCCTACCACATCAAGTCCCCGAGCATCAAAGGGCCAAGAGGCAACTGTCGGGTGTAAAGGCTCGGGTGGCTGGTGGATCAAATTAACATGCAATTGACAACTTTGACATTTTCTAGCATAGTCTATGCAATCCTTCACCATTGTTGGCCAATAATATCCCATTCTTTTGATCCGAAAGTGAAGTTTAGGGCCTGATTGGTGTGCTCCACAAACCCCTGAGTGAGTTTCTTCTAGTGCTTTTGTTGCTTCTTCTTCTCCGAGACAACGCAAAAAGACTCTGTCAAAAGAGCGTCGATAAAGAGTGCCTTAGAAGTATATGAAGTGAGAAGCTCTTTGCCTCACCTCTGTCTTATGGCGTGAGTCTTTAGGTAGCTTTCCATGTCTCAAATAATCGATAAACGGCTGACGCCAGTCTTCTCTTTTAATCTCGTAAACAGAAACTACGTCCACTTGTTCTTTCTCTTCTATGTCATGATTTAGTGGTGGAACGACCCATCTTTGACATACAGGGACTTTTATCTCCTCATTACATGATGCTAATATTGATGCTAGATTTGCTAAGGCATCGGCTTGCTTATTCTCTTTCCGTGGTACATGTTCTAAAGTGACACAGTCAAGTGATGTTATCAGTTTAAGTGTATACTTGTGATATGGGATGGATTCTGGCTTCTTGACTTCATATAGTGAGAGGAGTTATCTGATGACTAATTGAGAATCACCAAAAACTTTAAGGCGATACATTTTTATATTCACTGCAATTTCCAACCCAAGAATCAAAGCTTGATATTCAGCCATATTATTAGAACAATATTTGGTAAGTGAAAAGGAGAAAGGCAAGACCTCTCCTTCTGGTGTGATGAATATAACCCCAGCACCAGCTCCATCTTGTTGTGCTGCACCATCAAAGAACATTTTTCAAGGTTCTGACAGTTCAATAAACAAAACATCCTCATCAGGTAGGTCTTCAGAGAACTTCCATTCATTAGGAATAAGATGATCAGCCAGAAAATCAGCTAGTGCTTGCCCTTTATAGCTTTTTGTGAAACGTAGATAATTTCAAATTCTTGAAACAATAAAGCCTATTTTATCAATCTTCCTGATAATACTGGTATTGAGATGATGTACTTGAGAGGGTCAGCTCGGGAGATTAATCTTACTGAATGTGCTTGGAGGTAATGCCTTAACTTTTTTATTGCAAACATCAATGCTAGACATGTCTTCTCTATTAGAGAATAATTCAGTTCAGCCTCATTTAATGTCCTACTAAGGTAGTAGAGAGCACTTGTCTTGCCTTCATTATTTTGTTGTGCCAACAACACTCCTAAGGAACATATTTGAGCCGCAATTTAGAGGATAAGTGGACGTCCCTGTACCGATGCTTGAAGGATAGGTGGATTTAACAAGTATTTTTTTATCTTGTTGAAGGCATTAGTACAAGCTTCATCCTAATAGAATGATGTATCCTTCTTCATTAAGTGGGTGAATGGTTGATATCGGCCCGCTAAGTTAGAAATAAATCTTCGTATATAGGCCAACTTTCCTTGGAGACTCTTCAACTCATGGATGTTTCTTGGCTCCGACATTTTTAGAATGACCTTGATTTTAGATTGATCAATCTTAATTCCTCGATGTCAAACTATAAACTCTAGGAATTTGCCTGAGGACACACCAAATGCACATTTCAATGGGTTCATTTTTAGTTGGAATCGACGTAACTGTTCAAACACCAAACGAAGATCCTGCAAATGATTTTCCTTTTCTTTTGATTTCACCATGAGGTCATCAACATAGCATTCAACCTGTTGGTGAAGCATATTGTTGCTACTCAATTTTTGACCCATGTTTTTGATATATTTTCAAAAAATCCAAAAATAGAGAAAAAACAATGAAAATCCAAAAAATATGTTTTTTATATTCTCGTCATTTTAGCATTTTCAGCGTCGTCTAAAAAAAAAGAATTTAAATTTTCAAAAGATTTTCAAACGCGTTCGACTTTTCACGCGTCATTTTTAAAATCATTGATTTTCCTCATTGAGTCGACGTTGATATTGCTCGTTTAAAAAAAAAATACAAAAAATAAGAAAAATCAAAATTTACAAAAAGAAAGAAGTTGAGGGACTAAGTTGAAAAACCTAACAATATTTCACCTATAAATACCAGTCTTCTCAACACATTTAAGGGAGGGGGGGCAATTTTGAAAACATCAGAAAATACAAAAAAACCTAAACCCTAAAAAACCCAAAAACACAGCCGCCCCTACGCTGTTCATTTTTTTTCCGGCCAAACAGCCCCCCAAAGCACCCGGATTATTTTTTTCTTCCTTCAGCCCCTCACCTCTCCAACCCACGCCGGTGACCACTTCTCTGCCAAAAAGGGAAACCAGAGCAGCCGTTTCACTTCCCCCCTTCCCCCAGTTTTGATTTGTCTCCCAAGCTGCCGTTCACCAAAGGTTTCTTCCCCCGTCTCAAAACCAGAGCCACTGACCCGGTCAGCCGAACCGAACCGTCTCCCTCATCTCCATCGACCAACCTGCCAGAGGCAGCCGACCGACCGGCTAATCGGCCTTCAGCTGGCCACCCACCAATCATTTTCCTCTGTGAACACAGAGCCGCCGCCTGCAGAAGGGAAGAACAGAACCAGCAAGAGGCGCAGCAGCGCCGTCTTCGACGGCCTCGACAGAAGTAAGCCGACGCCTCCCAGCTTCTCCATCAGCCGCCGCCCAACTACCTGAAGCAGAGGCGAAGACGGCGAAGCCCCAAGAACAGACCGGAGCGGAGCAAGAAGAACGTGAAGCAGATAACGATGGAAAGCAGAGGAAAACAGATCTAAAAAATCAATTAAAACCGACTGCTTGTTGTGCGTTTTTGTTCTTGTTGCAGGCGACGGTGACCCTCACCGCCGGTGGACGAAGACAAAGAAGAAGAAGGCGCTCCCGATCCACTGGTTTCCAGCCTTGTCGGTTCACGCGCCACAAGTGGCGGTGGCGCGTGGGAAGACGCGCCACCACTGATTTCTGCCCCAGCAACCTTCCTGCCACTGTTCCCGAGCACTGTTCCTGCGGATTCCAGAAAATTTAGGATGTTTTAGGGGCTATTTTGTAATTTTAAATGGTTTGATGTAATTTTTTTTATTTTAGTATTGAATTTTTATTTGTATTTTGTAAATATGGATGTAAAAGAAAAGAAAAGAAAAAAGAAAAAAAGAAAAGAAACAAAAATAGTGGAAGTGTATGTGTGTGTGTTTGTATTTTGTTTTATTTATTTGTATATATTTTTTTATGATAAAATTGCAAATATATTAAAGAAGAATTTAATATTTTGATCGGATCTCGGTTAAGAATTATTAACTTATACGTAAGTGATATTTCTAATTTCCGATGAAAAGACAATTATTAAAACTTCTTTAACACATCAAATTCGCGAAGCAGCTTACCTCAGGGAGGGTGTGTTAGGGGTGCTAATACCTTCCCTAACCACAACCAGTCCCGTACCCGTGAATCTTTGACAAGATCAGTACATCCGGTTTTCTAGTAGCCTTCAATAAATTACTAGGTGGCGACTCCAACGAACCAAATTCAAGCAAACAACAACAACGAGAGAAAAATCGCCAGCCGATGTCGCGCGCTGATGATTTTTCGACGTGCGACACATATCATCAAAAATCTTCTACATCACCCTTTGATAAGTGGCACCTGCATTCTTTAAGCTAAAAGACATAACTTTATAGCAATATATCTTTTTTGGAGTTCGGAAAGCCGTCTTCTCCTCATCTGTGGGTCCCATTCGAATTTGATTATAACCATATGAACCATCCATGAAGGTTAATCTCCCATGACCCGTGGTAGCATCTACCATGATCTCAGTAATTAGAAGTGGAAAGTCATCTTTGGGACAAGCATTGTTAAGGTCTCAAAAATCCACACAAACACGCATTTGTCCATTCTTTTTTTTTACTGGCACAATATTTGAAATCCACGTAGGATACTTGACCTCGCGAATGAAACCTGCTTGGATAAGTTTATTGACTTCAGCCTCAATCTGTGATATAAGTTCAAGACGAAAGCGACGCTGAGTTTGTTTTATAGGTCTAGCCCCATGTTTCACTACTAGTTGGTGGACAACAACCCTTGGGTCTAAACCTGGCATTTCATCATAGGACCAAGCAAAGATATCTCGATACTCCATCAAAAGTTCCATGTAATTCGCTTCCTCTTCAGGTGATAAGTTTGCATTGATGAAGGTTGGTCGTGGGTTTTCAACAGTTCCTAAGTTAACCTCTTTAAGTTCATCCATTGTAGGCTTATTTGCTGATTCAAGGGAAGGTGGAGCTTCCTCAACATCTTCTTCGACGACAAACTTATCATTATCATCTTCTTCAACAGTGATGTGATTTGAAATCAGACACATTATTTCATCATCTTCTTCTTCATTAGAGGGGTTTGTTATCACTATTGTGCGTGTTTTTTCTTTCAATGTCTCCTTAGAACTCACCACCCATTCATATTGTCTCTTCATACCTGAAGGTATTTTGCTATGAAGAACCTTTGAATCACCCATCAAACTTGTCTCATTTGACATGGATTGTCCAAGTCTCACAAAGATTGGTGTGCATTTTAGCACCCATTATTTTAGGTTCCAATCCTAGTAAAAACAGGAGCACGACTTGTAGTTCCACCAAGACGATCCCAGACTGAAGCTCTAAGAGGTGTCGTCTGACTTTGTTGTTTGTCCTTCACTTCTTCCACACTTATGTACCACGAGGCTTCTTTATTAATCTGAAAATGCAGCGGTGTGGAAGACTCGTATCCAAGACCAGCCCTCAAAGTTTTGCCAAAAGTTTTCTTCTCTCTCTATGCCTTTCTAGTCCTTGCAGAAAATTATTTACCTTCAAGTTGAGTCGTATCACCATCCTTAGCTAACTTGTTGATGTCCTCATGACTATAACCAGCCCTGGCTAAAAGCTTATAAGCATTGGGATCAAAGCCATTCGACCGTTTATCAGGGAGTCTTTTAGGATTTATCACCACCGACTCAGTTTGATGAACAAACCCTTTTAGTAAAGGTTTTGAAACCTTGTTCAAGGCGAGATTAATAGCTGGCAAGGTCAAGTTTTCAAGCCCCTTATTGATCTTTTCTTCATCCTTTGCAAAAGAAGACTGACCCTCTTTTCTTGCTGATACTGAAATATATCGGAGTACCGTGGCTTTACGTGGTGGTTTATTGTCAACAAAGTTTTCTACCACCTTTTCTTTTCCTTTATTCTTTATTGGCTGAGACACCCCTTCATTTGCAGATGATTTATGCCCTTTTGAGCTTTTGGAGTCAATTATTCCCTCTCCTAAATGGTCAGGTGGTGATTGTAGTTCTTCCATCATATTTGACTTGAAATAGAATTTTACGTCTGCAAAGTGAGCTTCAGCTATGGTGAAGGGATCGATGTCCGCCATTATCTTTCTTACATGTCCATCTCGACAATACTTAAAACATTTATGGAGTGTTGAGGAGATGATACCATTTTCATGTATCCATGGTTGCCCAAGCAATATATTGTAGGTAGTTTTGGCATTGATGACATGGAAAAGTGCATTGGATTCCATATCTTTCATGTGCATCGCAAGTCTTATCTTTCCTATGGCATTTTGCCCTTCTTAATTAAAACCTTGAATAATCAGATGACTTGGGAAGGGTTCATCCATATGAATCCCTAGCTCTCTCATAGTCTTAAGAGGTAGTATATTGATCGCTGAGCCATCATCCACCAAGATGCGATTCAATATCTTTTCATCAACATATCTTTTAATGAAAAGAGGTCGGTTATGGAGTTAAGTCTTCATCTTTGAAAAATATCTCTATTGTGCATACACCGTGAGATAAGTTTGAAGAGTCATCATGACTTTTCTTCATGACATATTCAATAGGAGTTTTCTCTTCATCAACATGATAGCATGCAACAAGTACATTTTCAATTCTTTTCATCTTTATTGACATGTACTCATTCAGTGTAACAGGCTTTCTTAGACTTAAAGCTGAAAAACCCTCCTTTCTAACTGGTATGGATTTTTATTGAGTCTTTCGGCGTATCGGCTCATCAATTAGCTTCCTCACCACTGAGATTCTCATTCTAGCTGGCTTTGTCATCTGCATGTGCTTCTTCCTTCCTCTTCTACGCGTGACCAAAGTCCATCCTTCATCATCATAATTTTCAGACGATTCAGGCTTCAAGTTGTCAACTTGAGGTACGAGGGTTGTACATGGAGTTTGACTTGAGGATGCAGTGAAGCTCATCGGGAAAATGACATTAAGTTTTATAGGTTCAAAGGAGCCGAAAATTATTATAGAGAGTGATTGACATGGTCCTAAATTGACCATGGTTGTGATATTAGAGGCTACTATTTCATCATAAAAAACGATATCTCCATTCTCGCGTAGCCTCATGATCTTGTCTTTCAACACAAAACACTTCTCTACAGGATGACTAATTAAACGATGATATTTGCAATAATTCGAATTATCTATTTGGTTTGCTTCTTCAGGGTGTTTCACCTCCAGTAACTCAATGATATTTACCTCAAGTAGATCATCCAACATCCTAAATATGTCTGAGTTGGGGAATGGATACACTTTTTCTTGTCGCTCTTTCAATGATGGTTTCTTTCTTTCACCCTTATGAAAAGTAGTCGGCATTGCATGAACATTCCTCTTAACTCCAGTTGGTACCCTTACAGCAGTCGACTTAACTACTAAAGATTGTTTTCCCTCGACCTTTAGAGTGCTCTTTCTGAATCTACGACCTTCAGGCTTATTTCTTTTAGGCTTTTGTATAGGTAATAATGAACTTTCAGTCGCCGCAATGCTAAGCTCCATATCATATGCACGAGTAGACAATTCTTCAAAAGACTTTGGTTTAATGCCTTGTAGGATATATTGTAGTCCCTAATGCATCCCTTGAATACACATGTCTAGCGCAGAAGTTTCAGTGAGTCGATCTCTATAGTTGAGGCTAAGGTTTCTCTACCAATGAATGTAGTCGATGACAGGCTCTTCCTTCCACTAACATGCATTAGTAAGTTCAATCATGCTAACCACACGACGAGTGTTGTAAAAGCGGTTAAGAAACTCACACTCCAACTGCTCCCAAGTATCAATCGAGCAAGACTCCAAGTCAGTGTACCAGTCGAAGGCATTACCTTTCAAGGAACGAACAAACTGTTTTACCATGAGATCACCATTAGTCCCGACATTGTTGCAAGTCTCCATAAAGTGAGCTATGTGTAGCCGAGGATTTCCCTTGTCATCGAATTGTTGAAACTTTGATGGGTGGTAACTTAGAGGTATCTTTAACAAGTCGATTCTTTGGGTGTACGGCTTCGCATATGAATACGAGGGTTGAATTGAGCTTTCCACCTGGTCTGTGATAGCTTCCTAGATGAGTTCTTCGAGTTGATTTGTGGTGAAGATGCCATCAGTAATACCACGTATATTCTTCACAACTCCGATTGCAGACTCCTCAATGACATCTAGTTGATCTACTTGAAAAGCCTTAGTAGTCGAGTTTTGGCCTTCTTCATTGAAGCTCTCAAGTTTGTTCATCAACTTTGCTATCTCGTGGTCTTTTGCCTTGAGTGAAGTCGAAAGCCCCTCGATGAGTTTTGTCAAGCCAGCCACTTGATCCTCTAAAGATGTTGTCTCGGTCATCATCACTGACATGGTGCTAGAACTCGAAGCCTTACTTAGTGATTGACATGGAGAAGTTTCCATAGGTGAATTGCCAACGTCACCTTGAGTGCCAAAGACAATTTCACGCACCCCACTTGACTTTTGTAGTGGAGTTGCTTGTGGCTTCATCTTTGAGGCATACAACTCGATGATGGATTTTGTTTTCAATGACGGGGTTGAAGAATCTTCAATATTATGTTTGTGATTTGAATCAGTGGCCTTGTTGTTTTTCGAAGCGATAATGGTGATCATGTTCCTCCTAGTTGCCATTGAGAGTTTGTTGAAAATTGTTTCTTGAAGGGAAGAGATGAAAGGTAGAGATTTTCCTAGCGGAGTCACCAAAACTTTGTAGACATAATTTTGTGCACCTGAAATTAAACAAGCACACGTGTACAAATATATGATTTTATTAAATATATGAATGGTACAATCTCTATGTAATATATTCTTTCTAAAGAATATGGCAATCCTCTGATTCTTCCTTTGGATTTGATGTATGGTGACTTGATTTATTTGAGTAATCAAACCAAGATTTGTGTTTTGCAAGAATGTGAATTTTAGCATGTATTGCGAAGCGAGATGTTGTGATTTGATGCTTTGAAGAGTACCTTGATTTGTCTTCAAAGTGTTGTTGAAGAACTCTTATGGGGCGTTTTGGCTTGATCCAATAGAGCTTCGTTCTTTGTAGACTTCAAGCGATGAAGGAGGCTTGAGAACTCTTTGAGAGAGACTTCCTTGCTTGAAGAGAGAGAGAGAGAGAGAGCTTTCTTGCTTGAAGAGTTTGTCTTGAAGAAAATTTGTATCTCCAAGAATCCAATCTCTTGCCTTTAGGTTGAGGCCCTCTATTTATAGAGATCTATAGGGGCTCTCAGGTCCTTTTCCAATGCCACATGACATAATTTTATTGGTTGGTCTTTATTGACGGGATCTTGCATTTATGATAAGATATCTTGAATATCTCATTCCAAACGTCAACTTTTCATTGGCCAAAAAATATATGAAGGCTCATTTGTTTTCCATGTCATTTATTTTAATTTTATTTTATGCTTTCTTTTAAAGAATAAAATAACACATGGCGAAATTTGATTGGTAAAAAATTTGTGTTTCTACAATAATATTATGTATAATTTTAATAAAAAAATTTACAACTTCAGTGAAGAAAAATGTAATACTTAAATAAATAAAAAACATTTTTAATTGACTATGAACTAATAGATTATTGAATATATTGCGTTGTAAATATTTATTTTTGTAGAAAATAATTTGTTGCTCGAATTGTGGCACAAAGATATCACGAAATACAAGCAAATGGACTGCAGTTATATTTGTGGCATCAAATTCGTACCTGAAGCGCAATTCTTTTATTTTATTATGTTAGTAAAGTAACATTAAATAACCAAGTCCCGTGATGCATGGTTTAACTACACTAATATATTAAAATAATTTATTTTTAAATTTTAATATTAACACATTAAATTATAAAAAATATTTTAATATTTTTTCAAGTAAAATATATTTAAAAACAACAACTAATAAACTTCAAAACACTCTAGTTTTTGGTGATGAGTTGTAAAACCATGAATAAGAGAAATACTGTAAGAAAACTCTAGCAATGGATGTGTAGTTAACTCCTCATCTGACTATAAAAGCACAAAGGAAGTGTTTGAGATCCATCTCTATAGGATCCACAGGTTAACGGCCCAATTTGATGCCCACTCATCAACGGAATGATCACTATTCCGGCGATTTTCACACCGAAAAAAAAAAAAAAACTCCTGGATCTCATATATTGAATAATTATATCATCAACTATGTAAATAAATTTAAGTGATTAAGAGAAGATTTATCATTTTAAATAAATTAAAAAATATATTTTATATATTCTCAAATAATATCAATTATAAAATTTATATATAAGATGAAATGATATTTAAAAAAAATTTAAATTTTTTTCAAATAATCAATTATTATTGTATTGAAAACAAACATGATTTAAAGAGTAGACATATTATATGCTATAATATCTAAATTAAAATATTATTAATGAAGGAATAATAATTACAATAAAAAACTTTTAAAGGTCTAGTTAAATCATTTAAAATTTTTGTAATATTTAGGGGATTATGATATGTTGTTATACAATGTATTTGATCTTAAAATATTAATCAATCAATTATTGAATAAGTAATAGATTAATTTGTTTAATTTATTGAATTCTATTTTATTTAGGATTGTGATTTATATTTAGATCAACTTATTAGAAAATCTAATAGATTACACATACCATTGTCAAAAATTAAACTGTGATGATTAATCAAGTATAACTTGATTGTAAATAAGTTTTAGAAATTGAAGGCTGGAATGCAATTTATACAGGAAATTACAATTTTAGACCTAGAAAAATCAAAGTAGAGACTTAATTGAATAAATTTATAAAATTGTCTTGAAATATATATGATATTATTTAGGGGATAAATTGATAATTTTCTATTTATATGATTTTTAGATTCTTTTAATAAATAGAATATTATGCCTCTTATTTTTTTAACAATGTTAAAAAAAAAATTAAGAGATTTATTTACTAGTTGTTCATATAGATTACTGTTAGAAACCGAATACTTAAACGACTTATAGTTTGTGATAATTTAACCTTGGAGTAATTATTTAAAACTAAAAAAAAATATTAGTATTTAATTAATCATTGTAAAAATCCTAAAAACCTTTAAATTTGGGTAAGAAAATCTTAAAACTCTAAAAAATAATAATGATAAATTTACCTTTCCGCTACGTAGTGTTTTGGACAACCTAACAATCTCATGTGCTGTGACAGTGCAATTTAGACCTTACCAAGTTGTTTAGAATAAGTTAGTTAGAGGGTGCAGGTGCTATGAATGATCAGTAACTCAACTAAAATAGTTGTCTCGGGTTCGGACCTCTCTTTTTTAACTAAAAAAATAAAAAATGTCTGCACGTGTAAATGTGCGGCGCACGTGTGTCTCTGTTCCATTTAAGAGATCTTATGTTCCAACCTCTATCTACTCTGTAGCAGAAAAAATAATTATGTGGCACGTGCATGTGTGTCGTCCCAGAGTACCTCTGAATTCTACTGCATCAAGATCACAACCAGTCGAGGGATCCCAGCTTGTGTGCTCCTCCTGGGACTTAAAGTTGAACATTGATAACTTGAAACAGACCCGATCCCATTAATTAAACATTCTTCAACAAAGTACATAACATTTTTCTAATAAATCACTGATCTAAAAACTATATAAACCGTTAACAAAAAAGAAAACACGTGAAAAGAGTAGGAGATCAAGAAAGGAGACTTTTTTTCTGCAACTACAGCTAAGAGAGATGGATATGTTTTCCTGAAAGAAATCAAGTTATTGAAGATCATCGGCATCACGAAGAGGATGAGGATCGGAGCTGTTGTGGCCGTGAATGGCAAAGATGTTATCCAGTGTAAATATGAACACCGGCTGCGATGAGAAAAATGGTTACGAGGCCAAAGAAGATAACGGTATGAACAAATATAGAGAGCCCACTGGTTTTCCTGTTGCAGAATTCTATCACTCGGCTATTCCCTGGTAGCTGGAAAAGCAGTCCCGGTGGTCAGTAGGAGTGATGCCGGAGATATGTGAGGAGTTATGGAATCCAGAGATAACAGGGTGAATGGGACTACAAAGACAGGATGGGAAAGAGTTACCTGAAGAAAGACAAAAGGGAAATAGCTTTGGACAAATGGAAATCTGAAGGAAGAAGACAAAGTCAATATCTGGAAGAGGGCATTGGATTTGACGTTGGTTTTTAGGTGCATCCCCATCGACGGCAGAGGATGTGGCCCTTCTATTTCCTCCGGACGGCTGTGAGAAATATTTAGATCTTTGGTTTGGCTATTTCATTATGTAGGTGTGTGATTTCCTCAGTTGAGAATAATTAGGAGGCTTAACCTAATAAGTTAGCCAACCCTTTCTATATATATGAGTAGGGCAATATACAATAGTAAAGGTAGAGATTACCACATAAGAATATGACTACAATATTTCCTATATAATTACATTCTATAATACGCCCCCTTAAGCTGAGGGTGGAGGATCAACCCGAAGCTTGAATCTAAAAACAGTAAATAAAGTAGCAGGAAGTGGCTTAGTGAAGACATCGGCAAGTTGATCCTGAGAGGAAATAAAACGAATCTGAATCTCCTTCTTCGCAACTCTATCTCGGACAAAATGATAATCAATCTCAATATTTTTTGTGCGAGCATGAAATATAGGGTTTGCGGACAAATACGTGGCACCAAGGTTGTCACACCAGATAATAGGGGCAGAAGGGGTCGGAATCTGAAGATCCGTTAACAAGTACTGAAGCCAGATAATTTCAGTCGTGCCATCGGCTAAGGCTTTGTACTCAGCTTCTGTCGAAGAACGAGCAACAGTGCGTTGCTTACTCGATTTCCACGAAATTGGCGTCTAACCAAAGAACACAAGATAACCACCTGTAGACTTTCTATCCTCAATACTACCTGCCCAATCTGCATCTGTAAAACTGTGTAAAGCAAAAGAAGAGCTGCGAGTAATATGTAAACCATGTGATGCCGTACCACGGAGATAACGCAAGATGCGTTTCACAGCAGCCCAATGGGATTCTGTAGGAGCATGCATAAATTGACAGACCCGGTTAACAGCAAAGCAAATATCTGGGCGTGTGAAAGTGAGATATTGGAGAGCACCAACAAGTTGCCGAAAACGAGTAGCATCAGAAAACAATGGATCCGACATAATGGTGGCTTTGGATGCCGAAATAGGAGTATCAACTGGTTTACAGGATAACATACCAGCTCGTGTGAGGATATCAAGTGTATACTTATGTTGACAAAGCATAAGTCCTAGACCAGTACACTGCACTTCAATACCCAAGAAATAATGAACATCACCCCAATCCCGAAGTTTAAATTCTGAGCTCAGTAGCTGAATGAGTCGTTGTAGCAGAGTTCCATTATTACCCGTAAGCAGAATATCATCAACATAAACCAAAAGATAACAAATATCATTACCAATCGAGAAGATAAACAATGAGGTATCCACTTTAGAAGCAGGAAAACCAATGGATAATAGGAAGTCATTCAGACGAGTGTACCAAGCCCGCGGAGCCTGTTTTAACCTATATAGAGAGATTTATGCAATCGACATACATGACCTGGGAGTGCAGAATCAACAAAACCTGGAGGTTGTTTCATGTAAACCTCTTCATCAAGGACTCCATTTAGAAATGCATTATGAATGTCAAGCTGATGAATTTTCCAACCACTCGAAACTGCAATGAAGAACACTAAGCGTACTGTTGCCTGTTTGATAACAGGACTAAAAGTTTCTGAGTAATCAATACCTTCTTGCTGAGTAAAGCCCTTAGCAACCAGTCGCGCCTTATACCTCTCAATGCTACCATCAGATCTGCGTTTAATTTTGTAGACCCATCGGCTACCAACAACATTCATGGACGGATGAAACGACACTAAAGTCCATGTTCTGTTTGCGCGTAAGGCCTGAATTTCCTCTCGCATAGCATTATGCCACGCCTCATATCTGTTAGCATCAGGAAAAATAAGTGGCTCATGCGAGGGAGGAGAAGTTAGCCGACTGAATGAAGCAGCAGATGTGGCTACCGTGGTGGTGATCAGCGCTGTCTTGGGCTGTCTCGGATAAAGAACCATGGGGTGTTTAGGAGCAGCTGGACATGGAGTAGCAGCACCTGTATCTGGAATGTGCTGAAGAGGATAAGAGGAGAGATCAACACAAAGTTGCAGACCAGGAGGTGAAGCCGGGGAGGTGCTGGGTTGTGCCACTACTAAATCCTGCAATTCAGAACCTGTTCCTGCACAATAATCATTGGAAAGACAAGCACGTGGTGATAGTATGGCTGTGTAGGGTGGTGAGGCAGGGTCGGCTAAATCAACGGGCAGGGAGCAAGCTGGGGGGTTGCGGCAAGGGGCAAAGGTGGGTTGTGTGTTTTGCCGAGTTGGGAAGAAAGAGGCTGAAAACAGGAAGGGGGTTGCAGTGATGGAAGATAGGTAGGTGGAGTGGGGGGAACCGGGGGTGTTGTTACCTGTTCAGACTTTTTAAAAGGAAAGACACATTCATGAAAACTAACATGACGGGAGACATAGACACGACCAGACTCTAAATCCAAACACCGATAACCAAGATGAGACAAGCTATAGCCTAAAAACACACAAGGAAAAGATCGAAAATCTAATTTATGAGCATGATATGGACGTAAAAATGGAAAACAAAGACACCCAAAAGTACGTAGAAAGTTATAATCAGGAGTGCGATGAAACAGACACGCAAAAGGAGATTTATTTTGAAGAACATGAGTAGGCATGCGATTAATAAGATATACCGATGATTCCATAGCATAGTTCCAAAAACGCAATGGGGCATTACACTGGCCTAAAAGGGTTAGGCCAGTTTCGACAATATGTCTATGACGACGTTCAACTGTGCCATTTTGTTCATGAGTATGAGGACAAATTAATCGATAATGAATACCAATTGTTTGAAAGAATTTATTTAATTTGTGATATTCACCACCCCAATCAGTTTGAACAGATTTAATTTTAAGAGAAAACTGACGCTCAATAAGTGTCTGAAAACGTTGAAACGTGGAAAATACATCAGATTTCGCAACAAGCGGATAATACCAGATATATTTAGTATGCGCATCAATAAAGATAACAAAATAACGAAAACCATCAGAAGAAAACATTGGAGCAGGGCCCCAAACATCACTAAAAATTAATTCAAGTGGAGTAGAAGTTTTGTGACCCGTCGGTCGTAATGACAAACGGGATGACTTGCCTAATGGACATGCTTGACATGGAGTAAAAGATCGTCTAGACGTACAAATAATTTTATTATCAGAAACTAACAAATTTAGATTGCGAGGAGTTGGATGACCTAAACGACGATGCCACAAGTCGGCAGTCGCAGAATTGCAAGGACACTAAAAAGCTTGAGGAACTGACGTAGCCGAGGACTCGGAGAGAACATAAAGACCATCATGACTCCGACCGGAAAGAAGAACTTCCTTGGTGACGAGATCCTTCACATAAAACACAGAATCGTGAAATTCAAACTAAACATGATTATCACGACAGAATTTCTGAACAGATAACAACGGTTTGGTAATGTGAGGCACACGAAGAACATTAGTTAATGTAAACAAGCGTTTGGGGGAATATAAAGTAGTATGTCCAACATGGGATATGTCAAGGGTCTTACCATCACCAACATGCAAGAAATCATTACCAAGATAAGGAGCAGAATCAGTTAGAGTTGCAAGGTCAGGCGTCACATGTTGATTCACGCCGATGTCGGGAAACCAAGTCATTGCAGCAGAATCATTCGCAACAGCAAAGTGAGCAGAGGGCTGCTGTGTGCTGCTGTGAAACTAAGAGCATTGAAGAGCTGAATGGCCAGGATTGGAACATAATTGGCAGCGTACATGTCCAGACCACTGCCCCTGATTTGGCCGGAAATCTGCAGCAGAGGTGCGCCTGTTCTGCCACTGATTTTGCCTCCAATCTGCAGCGGAGTGACCTCTGTTTTGGGTCTGAAATCGGTTGTTGTTGGAACGCCAATTACCCCTAGAACGTCCCCTGTTTCGGCTGTGATTAGTCATGGCATAATAAGCAGAAATCGGAGGTGTTGGCAGCAATGGTGGTTGCTGCGGCAGAGAAGAAGAAGACAACAGAGGTGAAGAGGATGAACCGACAGCCATGGAGTGAAAGGAATTCTTGTGCAGAAACTCATGGGTAAGGAGATGGCTATGAAGATCAGCATACGATAGCGGTTCAGCCTTGGTTATGAGACTAGTTATCAAGTCTTTGAACTCACCGCGAAGTCCACGAAACACATAAAGATTGAAATCTTTAAGGGACATTAGGCTACCAGCAGCAGCCAATTCGTCAAATAATGATTTGGCTTGCTGCATATACATACTAATGATGCATCACCTTGCCGAAGGTCTTGAAAGGAGCCATGTAGTTGCATGATCCGGGAATTAGATGGAGAGGCAAGTGCCTTCTCAAGCGTGCGCCAAACACAATGTGAAGTAGAACAATCTACTACAAGATGCAGCACATCCACGGAAAGAGAGGAGAGTAGAGCACTCAAAATAAGTTGATCTTGTTGCTTCCAACGAAGAAAAGAAGGGCTGATGGCAGAGGAAGAACCAGCTGAAGCATCAAGCATATGAGATGAAGGACACAGCAAGGAGCCGTCAACAAAGTGAAAAACACCTTGACCAAGGAGATATGGCTTCATCTGCATTCTCCAATAAACATAGTTTGTGTTCGTAAGTTTCAACGACACAACATGGTGGGTGTTTGATAGAGGAACCATTGTTGTAGATTGTGTTCCCATGAGAGGCAAAGGAACGGCAGAATCATGAGAAGAAAAATCAGACACATATGGAAGTTGTTCTCCCCAGCAGCAGGAAAGAGGGCTGGCCGTGATGGTGCAGCACCGGTGGAGGGAGAGATGGCAACGGGCGGCAGCAGGAGGAGAGTCCATGGGGGAGAAAATTAAGGCCGGCTGCAAAGGGAGAAAAGAGTTTTGACAGCCAAAAGGCTCTGATACCAAGTTGAGAATAATTAGGAGGCTTAACCTAATAGGTTAGCCAACCCTTTCTATATATATGAGTAGGGCAATATACAATAGTAAAGGTGGGGATTACCACATAAGAATATGACTAAAATATTTCTTATATAATTACATTCTATAAATCCTCGTAAACATAAAAAACGTTGCTTAGTTATTTCGGGTCTATTAAAGAAAGGATTTCATGAGATGTGTTTGCTGAACAGTTTCTTCAAGTTGAGTACATGTTGAGGTCAAATAGTGGATCTTGAATATAACAGGAACTAACCTGGAATATAAACGGGAATGCCTCAGGTTTTGTTTGGTAGAAAATTATTTCTTGAAATGATTTTTTTAATTTTTTTTTATGTTTGTTTATTATTATAAAAATTAGTTAATATTTTAGTCAAAAGAAAATATTGACTTGGTTTTCAAGATTTTTTTTATTTTGAATATAAAACACTTTCTAAAAAGTTATAAAAATTTATAAAATATAACTATTATTTATTAATTATATCAAATCCTCCGGTCCTCAATATTCTAATTACTATATATTTTATTTTTAATTTTTCTCAATCTTATTATTTAGAACTTTATTTAATTTGATTTTTATACCAACTTTGATCCTCATTGTTATTTGTTTTTATTTTATTCTTTTTTAATTGAGATTTTTATATATCATAATTTGATCTATATTATTTTAATTGCTATTTATTTTATTTGAGATAATTTATGATTTTTTTTTAATTTTTTTATCTATCAAATTTGATCTCTATCCTTTTAACTATTATTTGTTTTATTTGAAAAAAATTTATGAATTGAAGTTTTTTCCAATTTCTTTCTCTTTTAATTTTTTTCCTATTTTTTTTTAATAAACTTGAAAAAAAATATAACATTAATAAATTATTTTTCAGTTTATTTTTTCATGCATTTAAACCTCACTCATTTTTCTTAACACTAATTAATATTTTTCTTTAAAAAATAATTTTTCTAGAAAGTTTTTAATTTTTTTTGTCTAAAATGAAAACTATTTTATAGCGGGCATTAGAAAACACGGAAATGGTTGCATTTCATATGGAAAAGGCCCTGTTGGATTAGAATAATGCACGGTATGCTACACCATGTTCAAAAGTTTGTGTTCAACGGATCGATTTCATGCCTAGGCATGCTCATCAAACTTCTAACACGTTAATCTGGGGAGCTTGCCCTGTTTTCTTATACCGGACTCTACCTAATGGGGATGATGCTAATGATAGACTTTCTTGGAGGACAGATTTGAGATATACTCTAAAGAACATTCCGAATCTCATTAGCAACTCAATGTTAAGGCCTGAGGAGTTTCTTGGTAGTTGCAAGAGGCTTCTTTTGTTTGTTTGGATGCTTGTTTTTTTTGCTGGTTTTCTCTTGATCAGTTCTGGTTGTTGCCTTTCTCTCTGTCTGCCACTTAATTTGTCCAGGCTTTCTTTTGGTGGTGGCTATTCAAGGTGTTAGCAGGTCATTCCGATTTGGTTCTTAGTCTGTCTTGAGTTCTCGATCGTGTTTTTCTTCTCCGTTTTGGCTCTAGGTCTTGCGATTCTGTAGGTGTGTTGTTCCCTTGTGTTTTGTGCGTTGGTTGCTAGTCATCTTAATTGTTTTGTTCTGCTTCTGATATTTATGCAGCAAGCTGTATCTCCTTTCTTCATCAATTTGGTTTTCAAAAATTGATGTCTTGATAACATGGCCTACTGGCTTAAAAAGAAAAAAGAGATGGATACTCATCATTTATTTTTTGCTGAAATGCGTAGGATATTGATAGTATTTTTTGTCTGTAACTGAAAGGATAGACCAATTATATGTACTTCTCTCAGAGCCTTTTCACACTTGTTCCTTCTGTCTCTGCCTACCCTAAGTGTCAAAGACAAAGCCATAACACCAAACAGCTGGAGTCATGCAAAGGAAGCTTCAGAATAGCGATCAAGGAGACTGCTGCATGCCTTGCATAAGAAAGATAAACGAGACAACCAAGCATTTCAATGACCTTTACACATGCACCTGCCTACCTGATTGTTTCTTTTATGTTTTTTTTTCCCAAGGCTTATCTTCATCAATCTGTAAAGCAGGCAAAAAGAAGCCTATAAGGGAGCAATTATTAGATGGCGGTGAAAAGAAAACTTGTTTCTTTTCGACTTTCATAAAAGAAAAACCCACTACAAACGCATACCTTTCCTCCCTTCATAACCCAACTCTCTTCTTTCTCAATAAGTTTCGCATCCCCGCCTCCTTCGTCACCAAGAAAAATTATACTTGTTCCTCTCCTCCATATTTAAAACCACACCATTATCTTTGTGACCAAACCAGCTTCAAGCAAACACTCCGAAGTTTTAAAAACTCAAATCCACGTTGAGAGAGATGAGTGCCGATTGGGACCAGTTGTTGTTGCGGTGTGGTTTGTTCATTGTCCTGTCCCAGGGCTATTGTTCTCTAGCTACCAGCAAGAACAAGAGAGTAGTAGAATTGGGAAACATGTACACAAGTGGATTTCAATTCTAGTTCATGCTGTTATATATACTTTTTGCATAATCACCATCCTGATCATCGCAATAGGTGTTCACATACATAGCCAACTGATTTGAAAATTCCCTTCTTTAAGTGGGAATGATCAGTAATCAATCAGAAACAGCCTAGGCGAAGGCAGCTTTTATAGTTCTATATACTAGATGTTTTCTTTCCATTTCCGCTTATACACTGAGTTCTTCTTTCTTTTCTTCTGTTATTAGCAGTACTGTTTCATAATCTTCTTTGCCCTCGTCTGGTCTGGTCCAGTTGGCACCCACGTGTTCAGTATAGTTTAAATGCGAAACCTTGAGGTTTTTTTAGCAAGGTTTCATACTTGAATTCTGACATGATGCTTGATACTAGCAATGTTTCCTTGTCTGTCCTACCTTGATTAATTTATGTTCTCAGTAAAGTGGATTCTGTTAATGAATAATCATATTCTAGCTGGGCAACAAATACAAACAGCACCATTTGCATTTCCTTTTTCTTTTTTTTCTTTAACAAAGAACCCTCGGGCATTTAAATTGTTGGGCCATTCAATGGTGAGCCTATGAGATGCTAATTATGAGCCTTTAAAGTAAAAATCTCCACAACAACCAAACAATATTACGATTGGTTCCAGGATATTAATACTTCTATGTACTGACTAAGAATGCTAAGTCTTCACCTTCCATTACCTACTACTTAACAGCGGGTCCCACTAATGTGGAAATGACAGCACTGGTCAGCCAATCCATTACTAAAACATCGGTGCTCATTTCTCTGATTCAAATGTAGCAGCCAAGGTTCTATTAACATGATCCACAACTATAAATTAATGACTATCTTTCTTTTCACCAAGAAAGAAAAAAAACAAGAAATAAAAACGAGAGGGAAAAATGGCACAAGCATAAATGAGATCTCCACCATTCCTAGCAACAACTTTGTCAAACAAGCGTTACCGAGTAATTCAGCCAGTATATGATGTGAACATGAACAGCCAAGATGAGAACAGCAATAGACAGCGAAAAAGATGAGAGTATGCCAGCTACAGCCATGCCATTCGCTTCAAACTCCCAAACCGTCCAACTTTGTTTGCCTGTTATCTGGTAAACTGAAACAAAAGACCTGGTGTGAAGCAACACAAACAGCACCACCCCTATTAACCCAGCTGAGAATGTCCCCCCAATAAATGTCTGCCACACAAAGAAAGGAGGGAGAGCTTAGGAGGGAAATGGAAGCCCAGATTAAAGTGCGCTCCAAAGGATAATAGGAAAAAAAAACGCAATTAAACAGGGATTTCGGTTCTTTTGTAGTTTTTAAGAGAGAAGGTAACTTGGTTAAAATAGCTGTATCTTGAAGGCAGAGGCTTATGGCCGATAAGGATGAAAGTGAATACGAGATTTTTTTTCTCTCTCATCTCGTCTGCTCCTCTATCAAGCTTTCAGTTTGACACTTGGCGGATATCGGGAACTTGAAGGGACATGTGGTGGTTGGTTATAACAGACGTGCTTTCAGCCTTTGGTAATGAGAATCTTATTGTTTATTAGATGAAACAAAAAATTAAAATATATTTGATTAAAGAAATAAATATAAATAAGTTTATTTTAATATAATCTTAAGATAAAATCTTAATGACGATAAATGAACTCCTCCTACAATTCTCATTATTTTTGTTTTTCTTATCTCAATAGATGAAGAAACAAAATGCTAGAATTACAAAATATCAGCCTAAAATAACGAGCACAAGCTTCGGTATAAACCTAACACAGAGAAAACAGTGGTGAGTCTTTGGGGTGGGCTTCGGTTGGTGCACGTCAAACAAGAACGAATGACGACTGTCTCCTCTTTTTCTTTTTCTTTAAACTATCTTATTATTTATTGTATATTAATTATAAGGCCCCAGAAGGGAATCATAGATTGTTAATGCCCCCGAAGTCCAAAGGCACGGCGATAAAGTAAACAATTTTTGAGGTAATGTGCATTAGAAGATAATGAAAAGAATTATGTGTGTTTTTTAAAATTTATTATTTTATTTTTTAACATTAACATATTAAAATCATTAAAAAAACATAAATTTAATAATTTTTAACATCAAACATTCTTTTAAAAACAGCCGAAAGGTTGAAATAAGGACCACCTCGGTCGAAGCAAGAGAAGGGGGACCTACACACGCTTTGATTATTCCTCAAGGTAAGCTTCTTTTGGAAAAGCTTGTAACGTAGTGGAGTAAAAGTACTGTAATGAACGGTGATGGTGCGGGTAACCATACTGCCACTTGGTCCTGCCATTGATTACAATCAATCAACTTATTGACATGAATAGAAAATGATGCTCTCCCTTATCCAGCAACTAGTTCAAAAAGGCTTACAAAGTGGGTGATTGAAAGGATAATCCATGCCCTAAGTTCATGGGAATCCTATTCCCTAAATCAAGGACTCCATTGCCCCTCTCGAGCATAGTTATTAAACCCGGCCCGGAGGTTGACCCGGCCAAGGGGCCGGGTCTCGGGTTTCATGGGTCAACCCGGGTTAACCCGGGTCAACCCGATTAATCCGGGTTGATTAAAAAAAAATTAATATTTTTATATGAAAAAATCCATGTAAAATATGGGATAAAAAAATTGGTTTAAATATTTCAACTTAAAATGATACATAGTATCTTTTCAAAGTGGAGTTTAAAGCCCTTTCATATATATACTCTATGTTTACATGAAAAATCATGTTTTTTCAATGTGGATTTTGAAACCCATTAGTAATATATACTCTATGTTCCAAGGAAAAAATCATGTTTTTTCAATGTGGGATAAAAAACCTTTTGGTTTAAATACTTCAACTTAAAGAGATAACATAGTATCTTTTCAAAGTGGGGTTTAAAGCCCTTTCATATATATACTCTAATGTTTACATGAAAAAAATCATGTTTTTTCAATGTGGGATTTGAAACCCATTGGTATATATACTCTATGTTCCAAGGAAAAAAATCATGTTTTTTCAATGTGGGATAAAAAACCTTTTGGTTTAAAATACTTCAACTTAAAAAGGATAACATATTATCTTTCAATGTGGGATTTGAAGCCTTTCATATATATACTCTATGTTTTTTATCCACATTTGAAAAAAACATAACTTTTTTCATGGGAACATAGAAGATATATTACCAATAGGTTTCAAATCCCACAATTGAAAAAACATGATTTTTTTTCATGTAAACATAGAGTATATATATGAAAGGGGCTTTAAACCCCACTTTGAAAGATACTATGTTATCCCTTGAAGTGGAAGTATTTAAACCAAAAATGTTTTCTTATATTATATCCACATTGAAAAAACATGATTTTTTCCTTGGGAACATAGAGTATATATAACTAATGGGTTTCAAATCCCACATTGAAAAATCATAACTTTTTTCATAGGAACATAGAGTATATATATAGAAAGGGAGCTTCAAATCCCACATTGAAAAGATACTATGTTATCCCTTTAAGTTGAAGTATTTAAACCAAAAGGTTTTTTATCCCACATTGAAAAAAACATGATTTTTTCCTTGGGAACATAGAGTATATATACTAATGGGTTTCAAATCCCACATTTGAAAAAACATGATTTTTTCATAGTAAACATAGAGTATATATATGAAGGGCTTTAAACCCCACTTTGAAAAGATACTATGTTATCATTTTAAGTTGAAATATTTAAACCAATTTTTTTTATCCCATATTTAAAAAAAAAAAAAAAAAACCCGGGTCTTGTCCGGGTCTTTCCGGGTCACCGGGTCCGGGTCGACCCATTCTCGGGTCGCCCGGGTTTGGCCGGGCTGTTGCCACAGCCGGTCTTTTATTAAACCCGAACCGGTCCGCACCGGGTCGACGGGTCCCGGGTTGACCCGCCCGGGCCGGGCCGGGTTTTAATAACTTATGCTCTCGAGGAGCTAGCTGCAAGGAGCATGTATAATATTATAGCCACCAAAGCCTTTAACCTTTGCTTAATTCCCCTAGCTCCTCCTACTCTTAAAGGTTGAGGCACCTGGAGCTCAAAGGAAGGAAGGTTGAGAGATTTCTTGACGCTTAGGATGAACGACTGGGCTGCTTCTCTCATAGCTGCTGCTTTGTTTGCGTTCCTGTCACCAGGTCTGGTCTTTCAAATGCCAGGGAAGGAACGACCCCTTGATTTCATGAATATGAAGACGAGTCTGGCTGCCATATTTGTTCATATGGTTATCTACGGTCTGCTTCTTGTTCTGTTACTCGTTATTCTTCACGTCCACCTTTATGTCTAGTCTGCCGGCGGTGTTTTAGTTCTCTTTCTGCTCTGCTAGGATTATAAAATCAGGCTGCTCTTCTCTTTTTAATTAGCATCATGTCGTGCACCATATGAAATCTGGATTTTGCCAAGGGGTACAGAATCTCTGTGGTTTCTTAATTTTGTTCTTATGCATGTAGCCATCTCTGCCGTCTCTTTGAATTGAAAAAAAGAGATTACTTGTGTGCAGGATGGTGTTCAGCATCATGATTATCCTGTAGGAAAGCAAGAGCAGCTTACTGCAAAATTACTATAGTCAAGTCAAGATTACTTTTTCATTAGAAAATGGTGTTTGAAGATCTCGACAAAATGGAAGTGGCCATGACAAGAGGGAATTAAAGTATTTGACATTTTGAAGCACTTTTTGACTAAGAAAAATGATGCTGAAAAACGCTCTGATTCTCTGCAACCATACCAGTTTGATCTCCATTTAACAGAATCATCTGCTTGATCCAAGAACTGGTAGGTAGGTTATGTGGGGTTTTCTGAATTAGACACAGCACTTAAATGATAAAAATAAAAAAAATTAAAATCAAGAGTCATAAGAATCCTATTAGATAATTTAGAGTAATTTTAGGTTTAAGTCAAATTTATCTGAAAATCTGTTTTTTTCTTCTTTTTAATCGAATTCTTCAAAACTATGTTAATGCAAATTACAAATCATTTAACTGTTTTGTTCTTAACAGTAATTCACATCAATTACTAATAAAAAATCTTTTAAAAATCTTTTAGAGAAAGATTGTTATGGCCTTCGAATACTTGCTCTTTTGTTATATTTTCAATTATACTTAATGTTTTGTAATATTTGTACAACTCTCTTACACACTATATACTTTGTAAACATACTTCTCTACTTGATCACACCAGTTGTTACTTAAAGAATATGAAATATAAACATTTTGTTTGTTTATAAAGAAAATGTAATAATCCTATAAATGAAAAAAAAATTCTCATGAATAATATTACGTATATTATTTCAAGATAATTTTAGAAATTTATTCATTCAAGTTCCTACTTGATTTTTCTAAGTTTAGAATTGGAATCCATTGTATTAATTACATTTTAATCCTGAATTTATAAAACTTATTCATAATCATGTCACATTTGATTAATTATCTCAATTT
Organism: Populus alba; assembly: GCF_005239225.2. Lineage (NCBI taxonomy): Eukaryota > Viridiplantae > Streptophyta > Magnoliopsida > Malpighiales > Salicaceae > Populus > Populus alba. The sequence continues at coordinate 8,755,107 of NC_133300.1, read as the reverse complement.
AATTTATGAACAATGGTTTTCAATATTTGTAACTCTTTAGATTTCTAATAAGTTGATCCAAAATATAAATTATAATCATAATAAAAATAGAATTAAATAAATTAAATAATTTAATTATTAATCAATTCAATAATTGATTGATTTATATTTTAAGACCGAGTGCATCATTTAGCATTATGTCATGATCCCTTAAATATTAGCAAAGTCATATATGGTTTGACTTAATTTTTTAGTGATCAATTTTTTGTGTAATCATTACATCTTCATCATAAATGTTCTCATTTAGGCATTATAACATGGAGTGAGTTTATTCTCAACACCATAGTCATTGATTATTTGAATATAATTTAAAAACTCTTTTCAAAATTTTAGTCCACCTTGTGTAAGGATTTCAAAATCAATATTTATTCAAGGATAGCTGGAAACAATTTTTTCTAATTCATATAAAAATGATAAATCATCTCTTGATCACTCAAATTACTTCATATAGTTCATGATATACTCAATATATATTTACATGTTTATTACCCTTGATCAAGATAGTATGTAGTCAGAATCAAAATATAAACATTCTCTGTGTATGATAAACATAGTGATCTCAAGTTTAAGAATCACTTACACGATTGTCATATGAGCATTTTTATAGACGCACATGTGATCTCTCCATATACAATTCTCTTGCGGGTCAATTCAGTGTACTTGTCATCTAACAAACATTTACATATTAATTCTAAGTATTCCACATACCTCAACTTATGAAAATAATTGCTTGCTATCATATATATATATATATATATATATATATATAATATATATATATATATATATATTCTCCATAACTCCAATTAATATATAGTCTCAATAGAGTATCGACCAAGAACATTTAGAAACACTATTTTTATGCAATAAAAATCTCATAATTATAACAACTCTAAATTTCTCTTTGCAAAATAATTTTATTTCATGGACTTAATCTTTACTTTAGACTCATTAAACAAACATAAATAAATATTAAAGATAAAAAAATAGCTTTATGAATAATAAATATATTTTGTATATATTTTGTATTAATAAAATCAATGTCACGTGTAATCAACCAATTGGTTATAAAATATATATCCCCTAATAGATTATGGTTATAATATCTAGTGAACATTAAAGATGCCAAAATAGATAATACATAAACAAGAGGAATCTAACACTTCACATATTCATCTTGTTGCCATTTGAACTAATAATAAAGCAAGTCATGGAACAATTAGGTCCTCACATGATGCATAAATAGTACTAGATCATTAGTCTATGCTATTAATCATAAACTTAAAATCTGATGTATATTAGATGATATCTATTTTAAATATTGACATGATGACATATTAGACAAATATTTTTTTTTTCCTGAAATATTAAGACAATGACATATTGAATTGACCTAATGGGTTAATATGTTAAATTCATGACTTAGATAATAAGTAAAAAAGTAAATTAAAATAAATTATGAATCTCAATTTTGAATTAACATAATGTTTGAGGGATGAAATTGAAAAAAATATATATATTTCAATTAGAAAAATGATAAAAAAAAAATACTCCGAGTCAGCTCAGGTTAACCTGTCAAACTCGTGATCTAAATTATAAGAATAGAATAATCTCATAGAAAGAAAATAAAAAAAAAAAGATTATAAAGCCAAATTCTTAAATCATCTAATGTTTATGAATGAGATTGAGAAAAACCAATTAAAAAGGGATAAAAAAAAATGACATGATCCAACCTGGTTTAACTTAACAAACCTGCAACTTAGATTATGAAACCGGGATAACTTCATAGAAAAAAAATAAAAAAAAAAATAATATGAAACTCAATTCCACAAAATCCAATGTTAAGAGTTGAAATTAAGAAAAACAACTAAATTCATCATATAATCTTATAATAAAACAAATTGAATTGTTTTTTTTTTTTTGTCAAAGTCTAATTTTTAAAACAATAAAGAAGAATGGAATTGAAAACAAAAATAAAAAAAATTAATATGTTGAAAAGATAAAATTGAAAAATATAAAAAACAAAGTATTGTTCAATAAATATTGTTTTATAAATGTATTTGTTCAATAAAAAAAAAAACTAAATAAAAATTGGTATGTTCCTATATTGTTTCTAGCTGATCCTTCAGTTTCTCTCCTTCACTTTCTCTATTCAATAATCGTGTTTGTGCAAATTAAGAATGCAAATCCCCCGACCCTTTCAGTCATCTTCATGGTGGCGGAACCAGGACAAGGAATTCTCTTTTCAACTCCTTCAACAATTTATATTTTTAACGATAAATCTAGAAAATTTTAAATCTTAGTTCTCTCTAAGATTTTTTTCCTTGATTTAACCCTTACTGATATTCCTATCCCTCGCATCTTCAACCTTATTTTGTTAAAGAAATCACTATTCAGTAGCAACACTTGAAGAGTGACAGGTAAAGCTGAACATGGTGCCTATGTATTGCGAGTATATCCAGGCTCGTCTGTAATTTATTCAGTTAGGAATTCCAACTTGCAATCAAAAAGCACACACAGAACTCCATTACATCTTTTCAATAGATTAAGTACAAATATTTGCCACGCCAGTCAAGTTAAACGAACATTTACTTGAAAAAAACAAAAAAACAGAAGAGAAGATTTATTACAACATGTTATAGGTGTCACATCAGTGTGTCAAGAGCAGATCCGCAGTCGAGGGCTATGAACCAACATACATGTGGACACCAACAGCAAGCAAGAAGATGCAAATGAGAGCGAAGTAGAGGATGGAGTGAACCAGTATGGAAACGCCGCTAGTCTTGAAGTTGCCAAATTCTATGTATCGCTGATGACCCGGCATCTGAATCAGCAAACCTGGTGTTAAGAGTATAAATAGCACCACCGCCACAAATACCGGCCCCCAATCCGACATCTTCTCCCTTGCTTTCCTTGCCGTGCTAGTCTCTCAATTCGCACTCTGAGACAATGGCAATAATCACGGTGAAAATGGTGTTATAAAGGCGAGGTATTGCTTTGAGAAGAAGGCACGAGCTGTATTGATGACTAGGAAAAGCGAAGGTTAGAGAATCAAGCTACTCAGATTCACATGTTCTTACCTCATCAAATGCTCTGCAAATAGAAAAAGGAGACCTCCACCTAAATCCTCAAAGCATAAGATAGGTGATTGTTATTTGTTAGGTCTCAACATTATACAATGAAGAGATAAGCATACAAAAGGAAGATCGCCAACAAATTCTAAAAACGATGGGTTTTAGTCCCTCTTTTGAATTTACCTTGCTATCAACCCACCCACCTTGTTGTTAATGTGCTCAAGACCACCTTCTTGTTAGGATTAGAAGGTAGTTTGGAATTCTAATATATAATATTTTTTTAAATAATTTTTTTTATTTGAAAATATTATTAAATAATTTTTTTAAAATATTTTTTAACACTAATGCATCAAAATCATTATAAAAAACCCAAAAAAAAAATCAATTAAATATTTTTTTCAAACTAAAAACATTTTAAAAGACGCCTAAAAATATAAATATAAATTGTACCCAGCACCTCCACACAAATGATATAGAAACATTAGTGTTGTGTTTTGTAGATCTCCTCCAATAATGATGTTTATGGATATATACTTAAAATTTGGTTAAACCATGATGAGGCTATTATCATAAAGGAGTTGGCTTTTTAAGTAGGTATAACTACCGATGAGGTTATTATCCCATATTGGTTAGAAAGCGAGGATCTTAATTGATTATATGATACTAAGAATACATTTCTCATTACGAGGCACTTTTTAAAGGACAAAACTCACCGGAAACCATGTGAAACAATATCTCATGATGGGCCTGCCATGCTGAGGATATGGACACACCTTATCCATTGACGCCGTCTGTGGAAACGAGTCATGTGCTCTACCCAAACCTCTTGTTTGGAGGGCTTTGATGATACCATTATCTCACATTGGTTAGGAGACGAGGGCTTTAATTGCTTATATAACATCAAGAACACCTCTCTTATTATGAGACGTCTTTTAAGGGATAAAACCCACTAGAAATCATGTAGAACAATATTTTGTGGTGGGCCTACCATACTACGGGTATGGACATACCTCATTAATTTCCTACTTGAATTTTTATGTTGAGATTAAGGAGAGAATTTCCTACTTGAATTTTTATGTTGAGATTAATGAGAGAAGGGTTTTAGTCTCATCAATTAACACATAAAACTAGCCTAATTATACCCTTACCATTAAAAGAAAATCACTAAGAAGTAGTCATCAGGCAACAATGTTATTACCAATACACAGTCCACGTAACATAACCTAGACTTACACTAGTTTCTCATCCACAGCTTGGATCTAATTACTTAACATTAAGTTCAAGAAAGCAACTATTGTGCCAACTATGGTGAAACTTTCCATTTATCCAAGCCAAACTCAAACTTCGCCTCCAATTTAACCTAGTTGGAGCATGGTAAAAACTCTCAAGGAGAAAACAAGCATAATTATTTGCCACAAATACTATCAGGGGATAAGGGCATCAAGAATACTAAGATCGATGATCAATTGCCTATAAAACACAAAGTATCATTGATTCCTCGGTAAAAAAGAAACACAACATGCTCTAGCCATATCCTTGCACACAAACGTTCATCATAAGTCATTAAAACTTTGACAGCACATATAATAACAAACTTCAAACAAAAATGCATAGAGACATCAAAGTAACAAAATAGTTAATTAGGTGTTTTTTAATGAAACACTTGCACTCGACGAGAACTAGTGATCCTCATTCTATCTCTCCCATTAGAACTAGTTAGGTGTTTAATGATCTAACATTGTTCTTGCATTGTTCAACGCAGAAAATGTCATTGCCAATGAAAAAAACTTCCCGGCAGCGTCAACATCAAGTGCAACATCTATAAAAAGGTGAAAAAAAATATTACTTAATAAAAAGCATAGAAACATGACTTGTTAAATTCTTTATGAAGTAACCATGCCATTACCAACACCAGCCACGAATGAAGAACCAATAAATTAAATTAAATAATAAAAAACTCTTAATTATAAGCCATAATTAATATAGTAAATAATTCTTCTAGCCACTTTTAGAGTAAGCCATAATTAATATAGTAAATAATTCTTCTAGCCACTTTTAGAGCCCGTTTGGGGCTGAGTTTCAACATGTTTTTTTGACAAATTTTGAATTTTTTTTTTTTACTAAAATTGAGTGCGGTTTGTACCTTTTGGATCGTTTTGATGTGCTGATATCAAAAATGATTTTAAAAAATGAAAAAAAATATTATTGGCATGCTTTTCGGCACGAAAAGCTATTTGAAAAGCAACAGCTACCACACTCTCAAATACCCTCTTAAGCATACGACTTGGACAAATATATCCCTTACACAAAACTATTGATCACTTGGTTAAATAATCTAAATAATAATTTAGAAAGTTTATTAGAACCTTAATTCAGAAATAACCATGTAATTAAGAACTAAAAAATATTTTTTAAAAACTTGCATCCAGGAATAAATAATGCTCTCTAAATAAAAAAAAAATTCATGATATTATAAAGCGTATATATAACACAGACGCCTTATGTTTGAAATTAACTTCTAATCCTACCACAGCGTAGCACAGGTGCATTGAATAGTAAAATACCAAATGTGATTCATGTTGGAAGGGTACTCTCTAGAGGGGCGTCATTATCAAGCTTGGGATTAATAATAATTTCAAGTCGTAGAACAAACCTCTTCAGCTGATGCCGTAATTCATAACTTCATATCTCCATATGCCCACTCGCATTGCCAAATTGACAAGGAATCAACCAGGCTGAAAATTATGTTATCTAGGGGAAGGGATGTCGTCTCTGGGATGTTATCTGACCATTTCCTGCCGGAAAGAGCAATTATAAGTGGGTTAAGTTTCCGTTCCGGCCCAAATGGTGGATATAGTAGCGGCTAAGGCACACGACACAATTTGCAAAAATAGCTAATTGTCTCCAGATCCAAACCAGGCAATAGCCTCAATGGCCCAATCCATATTATTGTGTGCCCCCATGACATTTCCTAACATTCAAAATTTCAAAATCAATCGAGGAAAATCTTTGGAGAAAATCTGGTTAAACTAGTAGTATTACCTACAACACTAAAATAACTGGGGTGTAGTATATATTTTTTAATTGTTTTATAACAAATCCAAGTCGCGAAGAAGTTGTGGGTTCGAGCATCGAGAAGTGTTTTTATTTTATAAATTGTGATAGACAACAATGATATTTCATCCAATATCCTAAGCGTGTGTGTGGGCCAGGCCTTTAATAGCTTTTTTTATTTTATTTTTTACACTCCAAACAAAATTTACTGATTTTATTTACTTTTTAGTTTTGATATAATTTTTAAATATTATTATGATTTTTTGTTTAAATTTTAATAAATTTATTTTTAATTATTATGTACTTAATCTAAAAATAATAACACAAATAATAAATTGTTTATGAAAATTCGATGCAAAATGGTCGTTCAAAATGATTGTGTAAACACTCATGTGTTTATAGCAGTTTTATGTTTCCCTTCTCTTCCTCCTCTCAATGGAAATTTAAACCAAACCAGTAAAAAATGCATCTTTGAACGTGTGTGAGAAAGAGAATGGAGACCTTGAGTGAAGGCTAAACAATTGTTTAGAGGAAGGGAAAAGGGGCTGGAATGAGTGAGAAGAAACTGGCAAAAGAAAGAGAATCGAGAGAGGAAGAAGAAGGGGGAGAACTGGGAGAATGGGAGAATGAATACTACCAAATTGTCCAGATTCACTTAGATTCAAAAGCTATGGGTCATATAGTCTCCTCCCCCCTTGTACTTGAGACCCAAAACTGAAAATGATAAAGGAGTCCCTAAGAAAATTGACCTAAGAGCCCTAGGCTAGTTGTAAAGGAAACTAAAATCAACTAAGAGGATTAGGAAACAAAGATGAAATGAGGCCAATTTCCAAAACATCTAACAAAGAAAAATAAATGAAATGGAAAGAACAAAACATGGTTGAGGGCCGACTATAGCAATGGGGTTAGCCTAAATGCAATGTGTAAGAGAATGTATGTGGGTTGTGTTCATATTAAGATCATGTAACTTTGCTGGGATTTGGAATTGAAAATGCATGAGTGTGTTGATGAAACTATGCTAGAATCTAGTGACTGATTATGTGCTGCATGTATGTCTTGATGAAACTTTATTGGAATCTAGTGATTGATTATGTGCTGGAATTCAAAGTGCATGTGTTTGTGTTAATGTTAAAATCATATGACTATGCAGTGAATATGTGATTCGCTGCCGAGATTATATTGTTTGCAACGAAATTATGATTCTTTATCGAATTTGAGTTGTCTGTAATGAATTAGCATTCATTGTCAAAAGTATGTTGTCTGTAGCAAATCAACGTTCGTTGCCAAAAGGGTATTGTCTGCAGCGAATCAGTGTTCGCTATTTAAAATATGTGTTCTGCAGGAAATTTTTGATTCACTGTCGAAATTGAGTTGTCTGCAGTGAATTAAAATTCACTTCCAAAAATGTGTTGGTTGCAGCATATTAGTATTCGCTGTTGAAAGTGTGTTGCCTATAGTGAATTTGTGACTCGCTGCCAAAATTGAGTTGTCTATAGTGAATCAACATTCACTATTGAAAGTGTGTTGTCTGCAGTGAAATTGTGATTCACTTTTGAAATTGAGTTGTCTGCAGCAAATCAGCATTTGCAGCCGAAAGGGTGTTGTTTGTAAAGAGTCTATGATTCACTACCGAAATTATATTGTCTGTAGTGAATTTGTGATTCGCTGCTGAAATTGAGTTGTTTGCAACGAATTAGCATTTCCTCCTAAAAATATGTGTTCCGCAGCGAATCCCAAATTCGCTGCAGAAATTAAGTTGTCTGCAACAAATTAACATTCACTGTTGAAAGTGTGTTGGCTACAATGAATTAGAGTTCACTGCTGAAAGGGTGTTGTTTACAGCGAATCTGTGATTCACTGCTGAAAGTGTGTGTTCTACAGTAAACTTGTGATTCGTTACTGAAATTGAGTTGAATGCAGTGAATTACCATTCACTACCGAAAGTGTGTTGGTTGCAGCGAATTAGCATTCGCTACCGAAAGTATGTTATCTACAGCGAATTCGTGACTCACTACTGAAATTGAGTTGTCTATAGCAAATCAACGTTCGTTGTCAAAAGTATGTTGTATGCAGTGAAATTGTGAATCACTGTCACAATTGAGTTGTCTACAGTGAATTAGCATTCGCTGCTAAAAGTGTGTTTGCTGCAACAAATTAACATTTGTTGTCAAAAATGTGTTGTGTACAGTGAATTTGTGATTTGCTTTTGAATTGTGTGGTACCTGCAACGAAACAGTTTTCGCTGCTGAATTGTGTGGCTTGCAACGAACCAACTTTCTCTGTCAAATTGTGTAGCCTGCAGGGACACAGTTTTTGCTATCAAATTGTGTGGCCTGCAACGAACCAGCTTTCACTGCCGAATTGTGTAGCCTGCAATAAACAAGTTTTCATTGCCGAATCGTGTGGCCAACAACGAATAACTTTCATTGTCAATTTTCTATAATAGACCCTCGAGTAGAAATGACTTAAATGCTTGTAACAATTTCATTGTATGATGGTGTAAAATATTAAACACTTGAATGTGAACATATGGACTCTTGAAATAAGTATGGTGATGAATGTGATTTAAGGATGCAAATATACTGATTTATGGTCATTGATGTCTTAGGTGGTGTGGCCGGTATTGGACTATCGTCATGATAAGGACAACCCGCAGGTGGAGCAGGTAGGTGGTTTCCACCTTTTTCTTGTATGATGTTTATGTTTTGAAATGATTTACTTATAATGATATATTTTTCAATCCTTGTTTAATGATGAAACAACGATGAAGTGTTTGATTAAATTCTTGATGATTGTCGAAACGACTATGAAATGTCGATTGAGTTCTTGATGAATGTTGAAATAATGATGAAAATTAATGTTTAGAAATAACCTGTTTGAGGTGGATATATTATTGCGTTGTGATGAATATTAAACTGACTATAAGATGTTGATTGGGCTATTATAAATTTAGGTTGCTCACGAATGATTGTATAAGTATTACGAAGAATCTACTGTTGTATTTTATTGAATGTAATTGTGATGAATGGTTGTATGAGTATTATGAAAGATCTACTATTGTGTTTTTTTTTTAATCTAATTGTGACGAATGATTGTATGAGTATTATGAATGATATACTATTGTATTATATCGAATGAAATTATCATGAATGGTTGTATGAGTGTTATGAAAGATCTACTATTGTGTTATACTGAATGCTAAACTATTATGAAAGATAAATGATTAGCTTCAGCCAATGACTTCTAAAGTGGATAATTGGGATTGACAAATGATTAGTTTCGGCTAATGGCATTCCAAGTGGATGATGGGGACAAATGATTAGCTTCGGCTAATGACATCCTAAGTGGATGAATGGGATTGAAAAATAATTAGCTTTGGCTAATGGCATCCAAAATGGATGACCGGGATGCATAAATGATTAGCTTTAGCTAATGTCTTCTGAAGAGGATGATCGGGATTGACAAATGATTAGCTTCGGCTAATGGCATTCCAAGTGGATGACCGGGATTTATCCCAAGTGGATAACCAAGATTGATAAATGATTAACTTCGACTAATGGTATCCTAAGTGGATGACCGGTATTGATAAATGATTAGTTTCGACTAATAGCATCCTAAATAGATAAGATGATGAACAAATGATTAGTTTCGGCTAATGATATCCTAAGTGGATTACTAGGATTGACAAATGATTAGCTACAGCTAATAGGATCCTAAGTGGATGACGGGATTGACAAATGGTTAGCTGTGGCTAATGACATCCTAAGTGGATGACTGGGATGAACAAATAATTAACCTTGGCTAATAGCATCCTAAATGGATGACGAGGATTGAAAAATAATTAGCTTCAGCTAATGGCATCCTAAGTGGATGACGAGAATGACAAATGATTAGCTTCAGCTAATGGCACCCTAAGTGGATGACTGAGATTGACAAATGATTAGCTTTTCTTCAGCTAATGGCATCCTAAGTGGATGACCAAGATGAATAAATGATTAGCTTCAGCTAATGGCATTTTAAGAGGATAGCCATATTTGGGAGTTATGAGTTAGTTTCAAGAATTGATGTGTTCATGGGTACTATGTTTTGTATTTATGAAGTATATGAAAGAACTATGAATGTAATGCTTTAACCAGATAATAACATTAGTTTGGTTAATCGCTCAATTATCCTGTGATATAATAGGGACATCATACCAACATGGCATGTAAGGAAATCCGTTTTGTGGCTCACATATTTTGAAAAGAATGATATATTCGCATGTTATGGGTGATATGAGTTATGTATGAACAGATGTGTTAATCGCTCAATTAGTCATCCGACCTCTTTTGTAAGGACTTGTAACGAAAAATTGAAATGGAACACGGATGTGTATGCGCGAACATGTATATATGATGTATATGAATATACATATATGGTATTTTTCTTATGAGGATGTTATGTTGTGAATACATGAGGCTAGGGTAAAGAAAGTATTAGTTGTGTATTTTTCCATCCAGCACTCTTGTATGAACTCATTAATGATAATGAGACTAGATCATGAATGTGAATTTAATGAGTATAATCAATATGATATAATATAAATCTACGAGTATGGAGATATAATATTATAGACATATGCATTGCGAATCTGTTTTATGAAAATGTTAATTTATGTGATTCTACATGGATTGTGCCTTGTTATTGAATGAAATGCAATTATAAATATGTAGAATGATATGGTGAAAACATCTATAACCATACAAAAAAAAAATAAAAAAAAAAATTCTATTAATTTTAGCCTTGAAAAAATCGAGTCATTATAGTTTATATTTTAAAGTTTAATGTCGTTACTAAAAATTCTTTCGAGATTTAAATTTCTTTTTATGTTTAGAAAAATTTGAAGTTTCCCATAATAATATAACATCGATACATAAGCTATTATCATGCTATTTTATATTTGCCAGGACCTTTCATGTGTTTAGAAAATTTGAGTTTCCATAATAAGATGGGATGAAGGAGGCTTTTCAATTACAGCAGAGATCAATTGGGCTGATGATAATTTGATGATCCTTATCTGCCACAAAATGATATTTTTATGTTTTGTGTGCAAGGCTAATCTACATGTGATGTTTATATATTTATGGAGAACCGACAATCGTTCGGCACGAGGACAAGACAGATGTAACTTTACAACGGGTCTCATATCAACTAGCATAATTTGATTAAAAAAAAATAAAAAATTATGATACAGCAAACAAAATAAAAGTATTTAAAAAAAATAATATTTTAAACTCAATTGTTTTTTTGAAAAATACAATTTATTTAGCACTGCTAATAATAATAATAACGTTTGTAAATATTCACTGTTGTAATTAGCGGTTATGATATTTTAATCATCAATTTTATTTATTTAATTATAATCTTAGATTAATATGTGTGTTTTTTTAAATATTATTTTTTATTTATATGTATTTTTTAATTATTAATAGATGATTTAAAATTTTAAAATATATTTTCACAATGTTTTTACACGATTTTAAAATCATGCATAAAATAAGTATAAAAAATATATAAATATATAAAAATAACTCTTAAATAAATGATAATTATACATAACATAATAATACATTTAAAAAATATCCTTGCCTTTAAAATTCTTTTTTGAACTTTATCAATACAGTGCGTTGTTCGTGAACCCGTTTAAAAGAAAAGTTACAGTTGTGTTTTTAAAATGTTTTTTTATTTAAAAATACATTAAAATAATTTTTTTTTTTAAAATTAAAATTATTTTTTATATCAACGCATTCAAATGATATAAAAATATTAACAAAAATTAATTAAAAATAAAAATAAAAAAAAATTAATTTTTTTTAAAATACAAACAGGTCATCATGGCTAACTCTTCTTAAATATAGAAAAATCAGAGTGTCAATTTCAGGCAATGGATTCAATTTGCTACCATGTGACTTAGATTCAAGGCAGAATATCCACAGTTATTACAGGGGGAAGCCAAAAATAAGGAACAACCAGCCAACGGTGAAAGGTTAAAAATATAAAAAAAGAGAGACGAGGCTATCTTTGTCCTTCCCATGTATTTTTTTTTTATTACCGTTCCCTGTCTATTCCTTCTTGCTAGGGGTGAGCATTTCCGGTTCGGTCCGGTTTTCACCTAAAAAACTAACCAAACCGATTTATTTATTCATTTTTAAATCAAAACCGAAACCGAACCGAAACCGGTTCAAACCGACCAGGTTTAGTTCGGTTAATTGAAAGGAAAAACCGGAATAAACCGATTGCATCTTGGCCACACATATCAAGCAAGTTTTCTGAATCAGGAAGCCAAAAAGAACAAGATTCAAACGAAAAATTTGAAAAAAAAAATAATTATCACAACATCCATTACAGTAATCGCAACATGAAATGGCAAATCACATTCTTGTAAATAAATATAGAAAATGAATACATAATAGATCTACAAAAATCAGAAAAAAAACTAAACAAGGACAAAAAATTAAGAGATAAAGATTGAAGAGAGGGGGGCTCCAGAGCTGCTGTTTGGTGTTAATCCATGAGCTTAGTCGACTATGCTTAAAAGAAAAGAACAAAAAGATTGAGAGATGAGACATAATGATGGTTCGTTCACCGGATCTACTTTGGGGGGGGGAGGGGAGTTGTGCTTAAAGCCTTAAAGAAAGTTTGAGAGAGATGAGAGATGAAGATGTTGAGGAGAGAATTGTGAGAAAGGATTGAGAGATAAGAGATGAAGATGGGGGCTGTG